>NW_006921731.1:8493660-8494659 GCF_000298275.1 Orycteropus afer afer
TGAAAACTAGGACCTGGGAGGGGAAGATTAAGAATAGTAGTAAAAAGGACAAAATTATTAATAATAATAGTTGTTTTAAAACAGACAAATACAAGCAAACTAATCACCAGAAAAAGAAAACAAAAAAGAAAATAAATAAAAATAAAAAAGATAGGGGAAAAAAAAAAATGTTAGAGGACAGGGCAGCGCACCCAGGCTCTGTCTGAGCACACAGACTGTGATGGAATTCCTGGGGGCCCAGAAGGTAGGTGGGAGTGGGGGATGGTCGCACCTCCGTTCACCAAACGAGTGTGGGGTATAAGAGTAACAAGAGGAATGTTGTACCTTTTCAGTCTTGTAGGTCCAGGGGGTTCTTGGGGTTGCTGGAAATCAGAATATGTTCTTAAGCCCCAGAAATCTGTGAGAGTGCTGTCTCTATAATATCCAAAATAGTCAAGTTGCTTTTAGATCTTCAAAATGGCAGTGCCTCCGGACTGGCGAAAGTCCACAGCTCAGCCCACCTTTCTCTTCAACTTCTCCGTTTATTCCCCAGCCACTGGAGCAGTCTTCCATGCAGTTCCTGGCTAGCAGGGCCAACTTTTAGGTTAATTCTTAAGTCCTACCAGCACTTGGGAATCTCCAAGCTGTCTGTGCCATCAGGATCACTCAGGATTACTGCCAGACTGCAGCTCCATATATCTCCTTTTTTTGGTATTTTCACACAAATTCTGCTAGTTGGGGTTTTGTCCACTTCTATATACTTCCCTTCAAAGCCCAGGGGTCCAGGATTATCTTCTGTATCTGTGTTAATTGGTTTCCCTTTTGTTTGCTGAAGAGGTTCTGTGCAGTCTTTCTGCCTAGTCCATCGTATTGCCAGAACTCTCCCTGTTTTAATTTTCTTCAACTTCATCTTGAATGTACATATGAGCAGTTGATGGCCTGTTCCACAATCAGCCCTGTTTTGGCCAAAAATATTGAACTTCTCCATTGGCTCTTGCCACAAATGTAGTCAATCAGATT
>NW_006921732.1:0-5972 GCF_000298275.1 Orycteropus afer afer
ATTGGTCTATCATTGTACCAATACTACACTGTTTTAACTACTGTGGCTGTACAGTAGATTTTGAGATCCAGGAGTATGAGACTTCCTAATTTGTTTTTCTTCTTCAGCAGTGCTTTGCTTATCTGAGGTCTGTTTCCTCACCATATGAACTTAGCGATTGGTTTTTCCATGTCCTTAAAAAATGTTGATGGAATTTGGATCAGGACTGCATTGAACGTGTACACTGCTTTGGGTAATATTGACATTTTCAAAATATTTAGTGCTCCTACCCATGAACAATGCATGTTCTTCCATTTATGTAGATCCCTTGTAGTTTCTTGAAGTAGTGTTTTGTAGTTTTCTTTGTATAGGTCTTTTGTGTCTCTGGTAAGATTTATTCCTCGATATTTTATTGTTTTGTTAGCTGTTGTAAATGCTATTGTTCTCATTTCCTTCTCAGAGGTCTCTTTGTTGATGTAGAGAAATCCAACTGATTTTTGTATGTTGACCTTGTATCTTGCCACTTTGCTGAACCTTTCTATTAGCTCCAGTATTTTTTTTTTTTTTTTTTTTTGCTGAGTTTCTTGGGTTTTCTATGTATAGGATCATGTCATCTGAAAATAGAGATAGCTTTACTTCCTCTTTACCAATTTGGATGCCATTCATTTCTCTTTCTTGCCTTATTACCCTGGGTGCCAAATGATCTTGACATTCCCCAAGACTACAGTCCTGAGTCCCCATGCCCAAGGATTTATTCCCCCAGATTTTTCTGGTGATAGCTAAGAAGTTTTCATAACTTTGCCCCCTGTATATTCTACTATATTCATGGATTTATTTGCAGCATATGTACATGCATATGTAGAAATATCCTCTGCCAAACCTATACATATTTGTGAATATAGATCCATTCTCCTTCCCACACCTGTTCAGCTTGCATTCTATCTATGTATCCTCTCACAGATTATCAATTATGATTATTACTGTTATTGCAAGATTGTGTATGAATCAGTATTCACCTGTTTCATTTAACTCTTACACTTCTCCCAGGGTCTTCCTTTACTTATTTTATGCTGACTTCCCCCCTACTCTATATTACCTTTCTTTTCACCCAACTTGATATATGTCTACCTTCTAGTTCATGAGTTACCCTTCCTTCCCTTCCCACCCCAAAGACTATTTCTTTTTGTGTGAAAACTTTTCCTGACATTTTACAATAGTGGTCTCATACAATATTTGTCCTTTTACAACTGATTATTTCACTCAGTGTAATGTCCTCTAGTTTCATCCATGTTATGACACCTTTTGCAGAGTCATCATTATTTTTAAATGTTGTGTCATATTCTATTATGTGTATTTACCATAGATTGTTTATCCATTGATTCATTTGTTGATGGGCATTCAGGTTGCAGAAATAGTATCTGAAGAAATAATTTCTTAAGATTTTCCAAATGTGGTGTAAAACAACAATTTAATGATCTAAGAAGTTCAATAAAAAAAAAAAATCAGAATGAAAGCAACAAAAATTAACAAATGTCCAATCTAGGCACATCATACTCAAACTGCTTTAAAACAAAGATTTAAGGGGAAAAAAAATCTTGAAAGTAGCCAAAGAAAAGACACAGCATACAGGGGGTCAATAATATGAGTAAGAATTGAGTTCTTATCCGAAAACAATGTTGTTGTTGTTGTTATGTGCTGTCAAGTCAGCCCTGACTCATAGCGACCCCTCCTTGGGTTTCCGAGGCAGTATCACTACGGAAGTAGGATTGCCCAACCTTCCTTCCGAGGAGTGGCTGGTGGGTTTGAATCGCCAGCCTTCTGGTTAGCAGTCAAGTGCCTTAGCCACTATGCTACCAGAGCTCCCCCCCAAAAAAAAGGGATTAGAAAATGACCCTATAAGAATGACATCTATAAGGGTTAAAACAAAAACAAACAAACAAAAATAACCATGTCAACCAGATTCCATAGCAAGTGAAAGTATCCATCAAAAATCTGTAATTTTCTTAAAAGCCAAGTTGTTGATTAAAGCTAAAGTATTGTGAGATTTATAATGTACGAAAAAATGAAATACATGACAATACCAAAAGCAGGGTGCAGGGAAGGTAAATGGAATTAGACCATTATGAGCTTTTTACAGTTTTGGAGTGTGAAATGGGAACGGCTAACTATAAAGCATCAAGTGTGAAGTGAGAAGCAGGAAGTGTGGTGTAGGAAGTGTGAAGTGTAAAGTGGTACAAAATTGACTTTAAATAGACTTCCATAAGTTAAGGATACATACACACACACACACACACACATACATACATATTATAATTAACCTTAGGGCAACCACCACAATTTTTTTTTAAAGAAACCAATAGGGAAAATAAAATGAAATATTAATAAATATATGTATATATTTTAAATACATACTGTGAAATTAAAGAGAATTTCTGCCCTAGGTTATTTCATTTTAAGTCCACTACAATTTCCACTAATATCTCCATCTTCTATATTCTATTAAGGAGTTCTTGTGGTGCAGTGGTTAAAGCATTTGGCTGCTAACTAAAGGGTCAGTAGTTCAAACCTACCAGTAGCTCCATGGGAGAAAGATGAGTCAGTCTGCTTCTGAAAATATTTACAACCTTAGAAACCCTATGGGGCAGTTCTACTCTATCCCAAAATCAACTTGATAGCAGTGAATTTTCCATGTTTTATTACCTTCCAGGAAATAATATAATTTCTGTCTCCTGCCTAAATCTCTTCAATAGTTTCCCAAAACACTAACCTCTTCCTATGGCCAATGAGATGTGGTGACTGTATTTGAGGTACATTATCAAGGAATGAACCCAGTTCTCCCACATGGAAGAAGCAAATCATACCATTGAACTACCACTGCCCTCTAACAACAAGATGCTATATGATTGAGTTCCTGTCACTCCCTCACTTAATAACACTTTTCTCCTTCTAAGTTCCTAAAACAAACTTGTCATGCCAGCAGACCTTTCTCCATGCTGTCTCTATTCCTGCCTTTTCATGGTTACTTCCTTACAAGTCAGGTCTCAATTTAAATCCTATCTCATCACAGAAGCTTTTCCTAACTATCTTAAAAGTTTCTGAAAAATCTCCATCACTGAATTATCTTTGTTTCTTCATATCACTTTCTCCAATATATACTAGCTCCTTAAGACTAGAAAGCACATAATTTTTGTTCATTCATGTATACTTACTATCTGACAATGTGACTGAAACATAGGCTGTACCCAACAAATGTGTGTTAAATAAATGATACATAAATAACTGTGACATAAAAGGCTCATAGTAAATTTTCTCTTTATCAAATTACTACAAGCAATGTTGATAGTATTTGCATGCCCATGTATCACAAATACACTCCCCTGTGTAATGTTCATCTCTCTTCTTCCTTCATGTAAGTATGGATGTATCACAACTCAAAACTACAAGAGCACAGTTTAAGAGGATTCCCACTAGTTTCAGTGCAACCATGAATATAGATCATATAAAGGAGATCTGGTGGCATAGTCCCTAAGGCATTTGACTGGTTAGCAAACCAGAAAGCTGACGGTTCAAACACACCAGCCACTCCTCAGAAGGAAGGTTGGGCAATCTGCTTCCATAGAGATACCACCTGTGGTTCAGTTTGTGTGTCAACTTGGCTGGGCCTGGTTGAGTGACTGGGCAGCTGGATGTAGTATTCCCCATGATGAGACTGGTAATCAACTCCTGGTGGAATCTACTGGGAGCAGCTGAGTAGCTGCCTAAGGGAATGTAGTCCGCTTCCTGCATATAAGCAGAAGCCTCGGGGAAATGGTCTCTAGCTTGGTGCACTTGGACCCTGCATGTAGCCGTATCATTGTTCAGCAGCCTGCCATGCTCTACCAACCTTGGGACTTAAAATGGACTTGAATTAATGGCCTACCATGTGGTTTGGTAACATCAGGACTGTGCCATATTATTTGTTGACCTTGGGCTTGTTAGCCTCAGCAGCCAGCAGCTGTCTGAGTGAAGAAAAGCCTCTAGCTTCAGTGGGCTGGGAGCAAGAGGCAGAGCTGAAGCCCAAGGTTGAGGGGCTTTCACACAGCCCCTAGAGTCTGGCACTTTGAACTTGGACTTCTAGCCTTCCTGAACTATAAAAGAATAAACTCGTGTTTGTTCAGAAAATCCCATTTGTGGATTATTCCTGTCAGAATGGCACTAGTTAATCAGAACCACCACCTCAGAAACCTAAGGAGGGGGTGCTATGAGTTGGAAATGACTCAATGGCAGTGAGTTTGGGATTTTTAGTTTTTGACAGCAGTTTTATTTATAATTGAAATAACGAGGTGATTTAATATTTTCCTAATAGAAAGTAAAACACAGTAAAAACCAGCAACTACACAAGATTGGCAATCTATAACTCCTAGTAACTAGGGAAATAAAGAAGATGCATATGCTTAAACAAGGAGCAAAATACAGATGATATGTAAGATCAGGAGCCTTTAAACTTTAAAGTGTAGGAAAATAGCAGTTTGTGAATATGAAAGAAACAGAAGAGCTATTGTTAGGTGCATTCAAGTTAGTTTTGATTCATAGCAACAGCTTGTACAACAGCGAACAAAACACTGCCTGGTTCTGTGCCATCCTCAGAATTGTTGCTGTACTTGAGCCCATCATCACAGCCACTGTGTCAATTCATCTCATTGAGGATCGTCCCCTTTTTCTCTGACACTCTACTTTTCCTAGCATGATATCTTTCTCCAGGGACTGTTCCCTTCTGACGAGACCAAAGAATGTGAGATGAAGTTTGGCTATCCTTGCTTCTAAGGAGTATTTTGACTATACTTCCTCCAAGATAATTTGTTAATTCTTCTGGCAGGCCATGGATATTCAATATTCTTTGCAAACATTACATTCAAATGCATCAGTTCTTCTGTGGTCTTCCTTAGTCATTGTACAGTTCTTGCAAATGAGGCTATGGAAAAGGATCAGGCAAACCTTACTCTTAAAAATGACATCTCTGCTCTTAAAGATTTTGAAGAGGTCTTTTGCAGTAGGTTTGCCCAATGCAATACACTGTTTGACTTCTTGACTGCTGGCTCCATGGATATTCAATGTGGATCTAAATTCCATTGGATCACTCCTCCTAGAAGAAGGAACCTTCTTACCCCATTTGATGAGACTAATCCAGCTGTGTCTATGTAGGAAATAAAATCTGAGGCATTGTATGGGGCATTTCTTGAAGCAGATGCCTTACAAAACATTGTTGAATGATCCCAGGAACCACCCACACCACCCTTTGTTGATTCCATTACTAGATTTAAGTCCCAGCAAGCCCCAAAGAATGATCTATAAAATGTGGCACAGGAAGAGGTATGCTACACTCCAAAAGAACTGCTTGATTTTTTTTAATAGGTACAAACAAAAACCTGGAGAATATGTGTCAGAATGGCTATTAAGAATGTAAGATAATGATGCAAGGAACATAAGGTTGAGTCAATCTTGGGCCTACTAAACACAGATTTTCATTTAGTGTTTCAGCTCAAGAGGCCAGGAAAGATCTAATAGTTTATTTGATTGATGTACTGAAGCATGGATTGTGTGGTGGCCTATACTAAGTAGAGCTGAAGTACTACACCTACCTTGGTGTACTGTAGAAGAAGGTGCCTGAAAGCTTAGGAAAATAGGAATGTTACAGTGGATTTATCAGATTAGACTCACTGACCTACATGTGGAATGACCAGAGAACACACTTTTAACCAGAAAGGTGAAGAACAAATTTCTGAAGGGAACTTCAGAATCCTTGAAGACTGCTGTGATTGCTATTTTATGTAAATCAGATTTGACACTGAGAACAGCTCTAATTGAATTAAGACACCTAACCAATGTGGGGAGGATTGGCTCTTGGGGTGGTAGGGGCCAAGTGGCAACAATTAATTGACAATAATGACAAGGATGGTGTGTTGGATTGGGTTCTCTAGAGAAACACAAAAACCAGCAAAGTGTATATATATATA
>NW_006921732.1:12452-58229 GCF_000298275.1 Orycteropus afer afer
TATATCTGGAATGCCGTTTTTCCAGTTTGTTCCTGGGATAGTATTACAGGTAGGCCACACCCCTGGGGAAACTCCCCCTAGACTGACCGGCCGCTTAGGACGCAGTCATGTGATCCATCATGGGAACCACCACTCACAAGTGAAGTCCAGCCAAGTTGACACATCTTCAACTATCACAGATGGTGTGGTTACCATAATAGACAGCACAGTCAAAGAAATAATCTGAATGGTCTGACTTATATGGACTATGGCATTGACTACTTAGGCATGTATTTACTTGACCTGTACAAGCAGAAGAATTTTAGGTTAAGTCAACAGCTGTCTAACTTGAATTGCTAGAACAGAGAGTCACAGGCCCTCAATCAATGTCCAGACTTGAACCAGTTTACAAACCAACCACCTCTTGAATGAAGTGGAGGTTGGGTCCCCTTGATGAAGTAGCCCACTACACTACCAAAAATTTATACTCTTAATCTTTCTCCCCACCTTCCCCAAAGGGAACTATGGCCTTTTATGAGAGTGAGAGTTCATTTGGGAAAGGGAAATAATCAGACTTTTCAAAGAGTACTAGATACTGGCTCTGAATTGACACTAATGCCTGAAGATCCCAAATGTCATTGTGCCTCACTAATCAGAGTGGGGGACGCATGGAGGTCAAGTTATTAATTGAGATCAGGTCCATCTCACAGTGGGTCCAGTGGGTTCATAAACTCATCCTATAGTGATTTCACCAGTTCTAGAATGTATGATTGGAATACACATATGCATCAATTTCCATAGCCCACAATGGATTCCTGGAATGTGGAGTAAGGATTATTATGGTAGTGGAAACCATTAGAACTGCCCCTATTTAAGAAAATAGTACACCAAAATCAATACTGCATTCCTGGAGGGATTGCAGAGATTAATGCCATCACCAAGGACTTGAAGGATGCAGGGGTGATAATTCCCACCACATCCCCATTTAACCTGCTAATTTGGCCTATGCAAAACATAGATGGATCTTGGGAGAATAAAAGTGGATTATCATAAACTTAACAAAGTAGTGACTCCAATTGCAGCTTATGTTCCATATGTGGTCTCATTGCTTGAGCAAATTTACATGTCCTGGTACCTGATATGCAGCTATTGATCTGCCCAATGCATTTTTCTCAATTCTGGTTTCAAAGGATCACCAGAAGAAGTTTGCCTTCAGCTGGCAAGGCCAGCAATACACTTCCACAGTTCTGCCTCAGTGGTATATCAACTCTACAGCACTGTGTCATAATTTAGTTCACAAAGAAACAGACATCACACTTGTCCATTACATTGATAACATAATGCTGATTGGCCCTAGTAAGGAAGAAGTATCAATGACTCTGGACTTATTGGTAAGACATTTGCTTGCATGAGGGTGGGAAATTAACCCAATAGCAATTTAGATGTCTTAAACCTCAGTGAAATTTCTAAGTGTTCAGAAGAGTGGGACCAAAAAAAAAAAAAAAAACCAAACTCTGCTCAGATTCAACTCATAGCAACCCCTCTTGGGTTTCCAAGGCCTTGTCACTACAGAAGTAGATTGCCCCATCTTCCTTCTGAGGAGTGGCTGGTGGGTTTGAACCACCAGCCTTGTGGTTAGCAGTCAAATGCCTTAGGCACTATGCTCCATGTGGAGTGGGGCATGTCAGGATATTCTTACTAAAGTGAAAGACAAGTTATTGCATCTGGCCCCTTCTACAACTAAAAAAGAGACACAGTGTCCAGTGTGTCTTCTTAGATTTTGAAGGCAACATATCCTTCATTTGGATGTGCTACTCTGGCCTATTTATCAAGTGAATCAAAAGCTGCTAGTTTTGAGTGAAGCACAGAATAAGAGAATACTCTGCAGCAGGTTCAGGACACCATGAAACATGAAAGCCAATCTGCCAGTTGGCCATAGGATCCAGTTGATCCAATGGTGCTTGACATGCCAGCGGCAGATAGGGATGCTATTAAGAGTCTTTACCAGGCCCATATTGGTTAATGACAGCACAAACTCTTAGTATTTTGGAGCAAAGCCATGTCATCCTCTGCAGATAACTATTCTCCTTTTCAGAAACATCCTTTGGCTTGTTACTGGGCCTTAGTAGAGACTGAACAACTAATTATGGGCCACCAAGTCACTATGAGCCTGAGCTACCCATCATGAACTGGATGTTGCCTCACCCACAGAGTCCACTCCATCATTAAAATGAAGTGGTATATAACAGATCGGGCTTAGCAGGACCTGAGGGCACAAGTGAATTGCATGAGGAAGTGGCCCAACTGCCCATAGTCTTGACTCCTGTCACATTATCTTCTGTGTTAGTTAAGGTTGTGCGTCAACTTGGCTGGGCCATGATTTTGAGTGGCTTGGTAGCTGGATGTAGTTATTCCCCATGATAGAGTGGATGTGTAATTACCTCTATGGTAGAATATTCTGTGCGCAATTAATCCACTGAAGGGAAATTGCCTTTGGAGTGTGGCCTGTTTCCTGTATGTATGGAAAGGATCCATCCTGCACATGGCTCAATCATCATATCAAGTTCTTTGGCTTGAATCAGTGGCCTTCTATGTTGCCTGCAAATTTTGGGATTGTTCCATTCTACCTGCCTATCTTGGATTCATAAGGCTTATCAGCCATAAGCTTCATCAATCAGGAGAAGCCTCCAGCTTGCTCCAGTGGGCATGGAAAGAAAAGCTAAAGCCCAAGGTCATGGGGCTTCCAATAAGCCCCTAGAGCCAGCAGTCTGAACTCAGATTTCTAGCCTCCTAAACTGTAAGAGCATAAATTTCCATTTGTTAAAGCCATCCACTTGTGGTATTTATGTTATATCAACACTAAAAACTAAGATACCTTCCCTCTCCCAGTCTGTACCTATGGTTTCATGGGGAGGTCCTTATGATCAGTTTACTGAGGAAGAGAAAAATCGTGCCTGGTTTACAAATCATTCTGCATGATATGCAGTCACAACTCAGAAGTCAATAGCAGCAGCACTGCAGCCCTTTTCTTGGACCTTGTTAAAGGACAGGGGTGAAGAGAAATCGTCCCAATCGGCAGAACTTCAAGCAGTACATCTGCTTGTTCCCTTAGCTTAGAAACAGAGATGGCCAGATATATGACTGTATATTGATTCATGGGCTGTGGCCAATGGTTTGGCTGGATGGTCAGGGACATGAAAGAAACATAATTGGAAAACTGGTAACAAGGAGATACGGGGAAGACATATGTGTATAGACCTTTCTGAATAGGCCAAAGAAGTGAAGATATTTGTGTCTCATGTGAATGTTCACCAAAGGGTAACCCTTAGCAGAGGAGAATTTTAACAATCAGGTGGATAAAATGGAAACCTTCTGTAGCCACTTGTGTCATTGCCCAATGGGGTCATGAACAAGATAACCATGGTGGCAGGAATGGAGGTTATTCATTGGCTCAGCAACATGGACATCCACTCACCAAGGCCAACTTGGGTACAGCCACTGACAAATGCCCAATCTGCCTGCAGCAGAAAGCAACATTGAGTCCATGGTATGGGACCATTCCTCAGGGAAATCAGTCAGCAAAATGGTGGCAGCATGGACCACTTTCATCATGGAAAGGGCTGTGTTTTGTTCTTACTAGAATAGATACTTACTCTAGATACATATTTGCCTTCCCTGCAAGCAATGCTTCTGTCAAAACTACCATCCATGGACTTACCGAATACCTTATCCCGCACTTCACAGCAAATGAAATGTGGTAATGGGCCCATTCCCATGGAATTCACTGGTCTTACCATGTTCCTCATCATCCTGAAGCAGCCCTATAGAATGATAGAATGGCCTTCTAAAGACACAATTACAGGACCAGTTAGGTGGCAATACCTTGCAGAGTTAGGGGAATGTTCTGGAGGAGGCTATATATGCTCTAAACCAACGTCTAATATATGATGTTGTTTCTCCAACAGCCATGATGTACAGGCCCAGGAACCAATGAAAATGGGAGAAGCACCACTCACTATTACCTCTAGTGACCCACTCACAAAATTTTTGGTTCCTAATCCATGCAACCCTACGCTCTGCAGGTCTGGGGTCTTAGTCCCAAAGGAAGGCATACTCCCACCTGGAGACACAATACCGATTCCACTGAATTGGAAGTTAAGAATGTAACCTAGCCATTTTGGGCCCCTCATGCCTCTGGATCAACAGGTGAAGAGGGGGAGTTATTGTATTGGCAGGTGTGATTGATTCTAATTACCAAGGCAAAATAGAATGATATTACATAATAGAGGTAAAATAGAGTTTAACTGAAATACAGAAGATTGTTTAGACATCTCTTAGTACTACAATACCATTGATGAAAATCAATAGAAAACTACAGCAATCCAATTCTGACATGAGTCATTGGCCATTGGCCCAAATCCTTCATTAATGAAGGTCTGGTTCATCCCAAAAGACAAAGAACCACACCAGCTAAGGCACTTCCCAAGAGCAAAGGGAATACAGAATGGATGGTGGAAGAAGGTAGTTCTAGCCTGTGAAGAAGCAGCCTGCCATCTTACCTGCCAATCTTAGGTTCATCAGCCCCTGCAGCTACATAAGTCAAGACATCTGATTTACGGCCCATGGATTTGCCATCCTTTACAACCATGTAAGCCATTTCTTTGAGATAAGCACTTCTTTTTCCCTCTCTTTCTCCCTCTCCCTCCTTCCATCCCTTTTTCTCCCCCTCCCTATATAAACACCATATAAATATCTATATCTATATCTATGGTGTTGTTGTTAGGTGTCGTCAAGTTTGCTCCAACTCATAGCAACCCTATGTACAACGGAATGAAATATTGCCGTCCTGTGCCATTCTCATAATACTTGCTATGGTTTAGCCCATCATCGCAGCAACTGTGTCAATCATCTTGTTGAGAATCTTCCACTTCTTCGATGACCCTCTACTTTACCAAGCATTATGCCCTTCTCCAAGTAATGGAGCTCTGGTAGCATAGTGCCTAAGGCACTGCTAATTAGGAGGCTGGCAGTTCAAACTCACCAGCCACTCCTCGAAAGGAAGGTTGGGCAATCTACTTCCGTAATGATACTGCCTTGGAAACTCAAGGAGGGGTCGCTATGAGTCGGGTCCGACTCAACTGCACATAACAACAACAGCCAAGTAACGGTGATTTCTGACAACATGTCCAAAGTAGGTGAGATGAAATCTGGCCACTTTCACTTCTAAGGAGTATTCTGGCTGCACTTCATCCTGGACAGATTTGTTCATTCTTCTGGCAGTCATTGGGATTTTCAGTATTCTTTGCCAACACCACAATTCAAAGGCATCAACTCTTCTTCAGTCTTTCTTATTCATAGTCCAGCTTTCACATACATATGAGGGAATTAAAAATATCATAGCATAGGTCAGGAACACCTTAGTCTTCAAAGTCACATCTTTGCTGTTTAACACTTTAAAGTGTTCTTTTGCAGCAGATTTGCCCAATGCAATACATCTGACTTCCTGACTGCTGCTTCCATGGATGCTAACTGTGGATCCATGTAAAGTGAAATCCTTGACAATCCCAAATCTTTTCTTCATTTATCATGATGTTACCTATTGGTCCAGTTGTGAGTATTTTCATTTTCTTTATGTTGAGGTGCAATCCTTACTGAGGACTGTAGCCTTTGATCTTCCTCAGTAAATGCTTCAAGTCATCTTCACTTTCAGCAAGCACAGCTGTGTCATCTGCATATTGTAGGTCGTTAATGAGTCTTCCTCCAATTCTGATGTTACATTCTTCTTCATATAGTCCAGTTTCTCAGATTATTTGCTCAGCATGCAGACTGAATAAGTATGGTTAAAAGATATACCTGTGATGTACACCCTTCCTGATTTTAAACCATGCAGTATCCCCTTGTTCTGTTTGAATGACAACCTCTTGGTCTATGTACAGGTTCGTCATGAGCACAATTAAGTGTTCTGGAATTCTCATTCTTCACAATGTGATATATAACTTGTTATGATCCACACAGTTGAGTGCCTTTGCATAATCTATAAAACACAGGTAGGCATCTTTCTGGTATTCTTAGTTTTCAGCTAAGATCCATCTGACATCAGCAATGATATTCCTCATTCCATCTATTCCATTTCCTCTTCTGAATCCAACTTGTGTTTCTGAAAGTTCCCTGTCAATATACTGCTGCAACAGTTTTTGAATTACCTTCACCTAGATTTTACTTGTGTGTGATATTAATAATATTGTTCAGTAATTATATATGTGTGAGTGTATATGTGTGTATATATATATATATACACATATATGTAAACTCTGGTGGTGTAGTGCCTAAGGCATTTGACTGCTAACCAGAAGGCTGGCAATTCAAACCCACCAGCAACTCCTTGGAAGGAAGATCAGGCAATCTACTTCTGCAGTGACACCACCTCAGAAACCCAAGGAAGGGTCGCTATGAGTCAGATCCAATTCAATGGCAGAGTGTTGCACTGCATTTATATGTATGTATGTGTATATATATATATATATATATATATATATATATAATCACCAGCTTCAGTGGTTTTGCTTCTGTAGAGAACCTGGTCTAAGGCCATCCCAATCCAGCAATTTGGCAGTCAGCACAGACCTAGCAGGACCCAGCCACACACCTGGCAAGGTCAACCTCCTCCATCCAGTGTATACACCCTTTAGGCCTTGTCCAGCAAGGTCCCATATAGTTTTAATATAATAGGTCTTGGGGGATTTAACTGTGGATCATACAGGGACTGCCTGTATATAATATGGTATTCATACAACATCCAAATTGCATAATGTCCTACTTCACAAAACATATTGTGGACATTAAGTAATGCATATCTGTCTGTGTTTGTGTGTGTATATGTATGTGGGTGAGTATGTATGTGTACATATACACACACCAAACCAAATCCTTGTTGGGTCCATTATGACCCTGTAGGACAGAGTACAACTGCCCCATGGGGCTTCCAAGGTTGTTTTAGGTCTTTATGGAAGCAAATTGCCACATCTTTCTCCAGCAGAGCAGCTAGTGTGTTCAAATCACTGACCTTTAGGTTAGCACCCAAGTGCTTTAACCACTGCACCACTGAGGCCACTAAAATGGCAAACGTTTTGTTATATATATATATGTGTGTGTGTGTGTGTGTGTGTGTACACACACATGCATATATACATACATACATACACACACATATATTTAACATAATATATATATTTTGTTACATATATATTTAAATGTATGTATTATACATATTTAACCCAATAAAAAATATTGGCAAGAGCTTCCCTATGTATAGAAAAAAAATACTGTATAGAATGTTTTCACTTCTAAATTTCCCCCACAGCATGAAATTTTAACCTGATTTATTTTATGTTGAATATACTCACATTTCAAGGTCATCCCACAGAGAGAGAAAAAAAGAAGGAAATAACTTTATGCAAGGTACTCCAATTTACACATGCAATTCTATTAACAGTCTCATCACATATGTAATGGAAATATGATTATCTTCATTTTATGGGAGAAAATTATTTTAAGAGAGATAGTAACTGATTCAAGTTCACATAATTGATGTGTTAGAGAGCTAGGAGTCCAATCCTGACCATTTTTTCCCCATTATTTTTATGTTTAATCCTATTAAATCCTTTCACATCAGAAAAAAAATATTTACTTAAGTTGGTTCTAGCCATTTCATGATTTTGTTCCCTTCAAGAAAGTGCTGAAGTCTTTATTACAGAATGTTAGTATATTTCTAATATACTACCATCAATATTAGGCAAACTCTGTTAACATAGTGCCTAAGGCACTTGACTGCTAACCCGAAGGCCGGTGGTTCAAACCCACCAGCCACTCCTCGGAAGGAACGTTGGGCAATCTACTTCCTTAGTGATACCGCCTCAGAAACCCAAGGAGGGGTCACTATGAGTCAGGTCTGACTCAACAGCACATAACAACAACAACAACCATCAATATTGGCGAATACTATCATAGAATATTTTCCCACCTGTATTATAACACTTCAACTTCCATTATTTACACACATATTTGTCTTTCCCCAAAGCCTGGTTAAAATTGTGATGTTGAAAAATATCTTAATCATGTTTATATACTCATGCAGCTAGCATAATGCATGACTCATAATAGAAATTTAATAATTATTTGGTGAAATGAATGTTGAATGAAAGAGTAATTTTCAAAAGTTCAGATGAGGATGTCTTCTACTTTCCCAGAAGCCAAAATATTAGTTCACTCATGGCCATTTTATGTGGGGGTCCAGAAACAGATACTGGAAATACAATGATCTACTAAATATTTGCTGGACACTTGTTTTGTGTTAGGCATTTTGTGAGATGTGAAAACCTAAAGGAAATGAACTATAAAAATTGTAATACACAATTCCTGCCCTTGAGTTCTTTATACACTAATAAAAAAATAAAAATAGAGAAATGGAGATAAAGTATGATAAATACATTGAGAATAAGACAACAGACACTGGGATAAAGAAAAATTAACATTAAACTTTTACTGAATAATAAATAATAGCTATTGCCAAGGAGGGGTCACTATGAGTTGGATCCGACTCGACAGCAGTGAGTTTGGTTTTGTTTTATTGTCATATAAACTGTCCTGAACATAACCAGCAAGTTGAGATTTTAAAAGTATAGAGGTATCATCTTAAAGTATGAGAATTTTCATTATTAAATTTAAATTATTTCATTTTTCCCGAAAAATATAAAGGAAGACATTAACAAATATAAAGATATTCAACATACATAGATAGGGTAATATAAATGGTCATGCTTCACAAATAAATGTGTGGTTTAATGTAATCCCCACCAGAAACTCAAAAGTTTATATGTTTTATAAAATTGACTTAAAACTCCATCTCAAAATGTAAATAACTAAGAAGTGTGTAAAATTTCTAGGGAAAATAGTGGTGTACTGTGTATTGCTGAAGTACATCCGCAGAAATAGCTCAGAATTGGGGACAAGAAATATGCATTTTTAGATAGTACCGTAGATGTTTTCCATTAGAAGGCCAAAGGACCAAAAGTAATAATTATTATCAGATATCTAAAGAATACATCAGATAAAAATAGATATTCAGGTAAGTTAGAATCTCAGTTTACAACAATTCTGATAGTGATTAAAGAATTTAATATACAGAACAAAATCATCAAGAAGCTAGAAGCAAACCAAGTAAATATTTTTTCTAATTTAAAATGAGTTGAAATGATTCAACATGAAAGCAGTGGGGAAAATACAAAACATATTAAAAAATAGATCTGACTTCATAAAATATGCAAACTTCTTTATGTCAAAAACATTATTAAATTTAAAATATATCAAGCTAAAAAAGCCTACTGGCCACAAAGTAAGGCTTAATATTCTTAAAAATATAAATAGTTCAGATATACTACTTGATATGTAGATATGCAAATGACACAACCTTGCTTGCTGAAAGTGAAGATGACTTGAAGCACTTACTGATGAAGATCAAAGACTACAGCCTTCATATGGATTACATCTCAACATAAAGACCAAAAAAATCCTCACAAGCAGACCAATAAGCAACATCACGATAGATGGAGAACAAACTGAAGTTGTCAGGGATTTCATTATACTTGGATCCACAATCAGAACTCATGGAAGCAGCAGTCAAGGAATCAAACATCTCATTGCTGCAAATCTGCTGTAAACGACCTCTTTAAAGAGCAAAGATGACACTTTGAAGACTAAAGTGCACCTAACTCAAGCCTTCGCGTTTTCAATCACCTCATATTCATGTGAAAGACAATGAATAAAAAGACCAAAGAAGAGCTGATGCCTTTGAATTGCAGTGTTGGCAAGGAATACTGAAAATACCATGGACTGCCAGTAAAAGGAACTGTTGTTGTTGTTGTTATGTGCCGTCGAGTCGGCCCCGACTCATAGCGACCCCTCCTTGGGTTTCCGAGGCAGTATCACTACGGAAGTAGGATTGCCCAACCTTCCTTCCAAGGAGTGGCTGGTGGGTTTGAACCACCAGCCTTCTGGTTAGCAGTCAAGTGCTTTAGCCACTATGCTACCAGAGCTCCTCGTAAAAGGAACTAGTATGTCCTAAAAGAAGTGCAGCCAGAATGCTCCGTAGAAGTGAGAATGGCCAGACTTTGCTTCACCTACTTTGGTCATGTTGACAAAAGGGACCAGCCCCTGGAGAAAGATATCATGCTTAGTAACAGAGAGAGTCAGCAAAGAAAGGAAAGACCTTCAATGTGATGGATTGACACAGTGGCTGCAATGATGGGCCCAAACATAGCAAGGGTTGTGAGGATGGCGCAGACTCATGCAATATTTCATTCTGTTGTACAGAGGGTTGCTATGCATCAGAGCTGACTCAACGGCCCCTCACAACAACATACCACTTGAAAAACGCTAGAACTCATATGGGCAAATGACATGAACAGTTAATTCATTAAAGTGGAAAAGTAAATGTCCAAAACCGGAAAAAAAAAAAAAAGTTTTTACTTTACTAATAATCAAAGAAATCCAAATTGAAATGATGAGAGGCCATCTATTGCCTGTGAGAATTCAGGAAATGTCATAATAATGATGATTCTTAATACTGGTGAGTACACACTGACTTACATACACTGTAGAAACTTAAATTGGTACAATCTTTCTGAAACACAATTAACAGTAGTCTTTAAGGGCTCCAGAAAAAAATAATAAAAAGATATAGATCCTTTGAAATAGTAATCCCACATCTAAGTATGACATCCTCAAGAAATGAAGAGAAATAAAGACAAAAATTTATATACAAAGACACTAAATGTAGCATTATTTGTAACAGCAACATTAGCTACAAAATGTTCAACAATAGCGCAACCCTGCCAAATAATTCCAATGACTGAATTATATTCTATAATATGGATTATTAAAATTATCCTTTTCAACATTTAATTACTTTAATAATTATTCATGGTGTAAGGGGAAGTGAAATGCGGGAAAAAAAAAAATCACTCTGTATCTAACTATAAGTAATCTCAACCAGGTTTTGAAATTGTGTTTTTCAGTTTTCCTTTATACTGAATAGATATGCACAAGTTAATAAAACTTATTTCAAGGTGGTAGAATTGTGGTTTTAAAATTACAGATTATTAAACTTGTTTCATTATACCTTCTCATTATTTTACACACTTCCTTAAATAAACATGTATTAGTATATAATATTTAAAAGTAACTCATAAAATTTAAGAGATTTGGCTTGGCATTAAATGAAATATTTATTAGTAATAAGAATATTACAATGTTCTTATAGAAATCACAATGTAGTATATGATATAAATTTGCCACATAATTTTAGGAAATAGATTTATCAAATTTTTGCTATCTATAAAATAAGAGTATTAGTAAATCCTGCCAATTTCACAAGAATATTTTAAAAATTAATAAAAATTCAATATTCTGACTTTGGGTGAAGAAAGTTCCTAAACAATCCCACCAAAAATTTACACAAACAACAGTAGGATGGTTTTAGGAGTCAAAATTTTAACATTACCTAGTATAATTGAAATATTGCATTTGTTATCTTTAGAGGTACTATCAAGAGGTAAACGGACAAGCCTACATTAAATTATGTTTTTAAAAATGCTCCTGATAGGTGCCGTCCAGTCGTTTCCAACTCATAGTGACCCCATGCACAGCAGAACGAAACACTGCCTGAAACCGTGGCATTTCCAAGATCCCTGCTATACTTGAGCCCATCATCACAGCCACCATGTCAATCCATTTCATGGAAGGCCTCCCCCTCTTTCATAGACCCTCCACCCTACCAAGCATGACATGCTTCTCCAAGGAATGGTCCCTTCTGACAACATGACCAAAATAGGTGAGACGAAGTCTGGCCATTCTCGTTTCCAAGGAGCATTTCAGGTGTACTTCCTCCAGGACAGATCTGTTAGTTCTTTTAGCAGTCCATGGTACTTTCAGCATTCTTCGCCAGCACCACAACTCAAAAGCATCAACTCTTCTTCGGTCTTCCTTATTCATTGCCCAGCTCTCACATGCATACGAGGCAATTGGAAATATCATGGCTTCTGTCAGGCCCACCTTAGTCCCCAAGGAGACATCCTTGCTCCTCAGCACTTGAAACAGTTCCTTTGTGGTTGGCTTTCCCAATACTACATGTTGTCTAATGTCCTGACTGCTGCTTCCACTGGCATCGATTGTACAACCAAGCAATGTGAATTCTTTGACAACCTCAATCTTCTCTCCATTTATTGTGATGCTGCTCATTGGTCCAGTTGTGAGGATTTTTGTTTTCTTTATAATGAGACATAATCCATACTGCAGACTGTATTCTTCAACCTTCATCAGTAAGTGCCTCAAGTCATCCTCACTTTCAGCAAGCAAAGTTGTATCATGTGCGTATCTCAGGTTGTTAATGATTCTTCCTCCAATCCTGATGCCACATTTTTCTTCATATAGTCTAGCTTCTCAGATTATTTGTTCAGCATATAGATTGAATAAGTGTGGGGAAAGGATAAAACCCTGACACACTCCCTTCCTGATTTTAAACCATGTAGTATCACCTTGCTCCATTCAAACAACAGCCTCCTGGTCAAGGTACAGGTTCCTCATGAGTACAATCAAGTGTTCAGGAATTCCCATTCTTCTCAATGTTATCCATAATTTGTCATGATCCACACAATCAAATGCCTTTGCATAGTCAATAAAACACAATTAAACATCTTTCTGGTATTCTTTGCCTTGAGCCAAGATCCATCTGACAACAGCTATGATGTCCCTTGTTCCACGTCCTCTTCTGAATCCAGCTTGCACCTCTAGAAGTTCTCTGTCAATATACTGCTGCAAACGTTTTTGAATTATCTTCAGTAAGATCTTCCTTGTGTGCGATATTAATGCTATTGTTCTATAATTTCCACATTCTATGGGATCACCTTTCTTTGGAATGGGTACATATATGGATCTCTTCCAGTCAGTTGGCCAGGTAGCTGTCTTCCAAATGTCTTGGCATAACCAAGTGAGTGCCTCCAATGGGGCATCCGTTTGTTGAAATATCTCAATGGGAATTCCATCATTCCCAGAACCTTGTTCTTTGCCAATTCTTTCATTGCAGCTTTGACTTCCTCCTTCAGTACCATTGGTTCTAGATCATATGCCACTTCTTGAAATGGATGAAGATTGACCAGTTCTTTTTGGTACAGTGATTCTGTGTATTCCTGCCACCTTCTCTTGATGTTTCCTGCATCATTCAATATTTTGCCCATAGAATCTCTCAATATTGCAACTTGAGGCTTAAATTTTTTCTTCAATTCTTTCACCTTGAGAAATGCTTAGCTTGTTCTTCCCTTTTGGTTTTCAAACTCCAGGTCTTTGCACATTTCATTATAGTAATTGTTTTTGTCTGCTAGAGCTGCTCTTTGAAATTTTCTGTTCAGCTCTTTTATCTTGTCATTTCTTCCATTTGCTTTAGCTACTCTCTGCTCTGAGGGCAAGTTTCAGAGTCTCTTCTGTCATCTATTTTGGTTTTCTCTTCTTTTCTCGTCTTTTTAGTGATCTCTTGCTTTCTTCATGGATAATGTTCTTGATATCCTCCCACAATTCTTCTGGTTTTCGGTCACTGGTGTTCAATGCATCAAATCTATTCTTTAGATGGTCTCTAAATTCCAGAGGGATATATTCAAGATCATATTTTGGCTCTCGTGGACTTGTTTTAATTGTCTTTAACTTCAAGTTGAACTTGCATATGAGCAGTTGATGGTCTGTTCCACAATCAGCTCCTGGCCTGGTTTTGGCTGAAGATATGAGCTTTTCCACTGCCTCTTGCCACAGATGTAGTCAATCTGATTCCTGTGTGTTCCATCTGGTGAAGTCCACTTGTACAGCCACCGTTTGTGTTGTTGAAAAAAGGTGTTTGCAATGAACAAGTCATTGGTCTTGCAAAATTCTATCATGCGAATTCCAGCATTATTTCTGTCACCAAGGCCAAATTTTCCAACTACTGGTGATTCTTCTTTGTTTCAAAGTTTTGCATTGCAGTCGCCAGTGATAATTAACACATCCTGATTGCATGTTTGGTCAATATCAGACTGCAGAAGTTGATAAAATTCTTCAATTTCCTCATTTTTGGCTTTGGTGGTTGGGGAATAAATTTAATTAATAGTTGTATTAATGGGTCTTCCTTGTAGGCATATGGATATTATTCTATCACTGACAGCACTGTACTTCAGTACAGATCTTGAAACATCCTTTGTGATGATGAATGCCACGCCATTCCTCTTCAAACTGTCATTCCTGGCATAGTAGATCACATGGTTGTCTGACTCAAAATGGCCAAAACCAGTTCACTTCAGCTCACTAATGCCAAGAATATCAATCTTTATGTGTTCCATTTCCTTTTTGACAACTTCCAATTTTCCTAGATTCATACTTCATACATTCCATGTTCCAGTGATTAATGGATATCTGCAGCTGTTTCTCTTCAATTTGAGTGGTTCGACATCAGCAAATGGAGGTCTCGAAAGCTTTACCTTATCCATAGGACTAACGCTGGGTTTACTCAGATGATGCAGCTCTTTCCCAGTTCTCTTTTGAGAGCCTTCTAACGTAACGGGACTATTCATAAAGTTGTGCGGTAATGTATCAAACAGTGTTTGTTTGCTCTTCATAAGGTTTTCCCTGGCCAATTCTTTGCGAGGTGGATGGCCTCTTCCTTCTTCCTAGTCTGTCTCAGCCTGTAAGCTGGGCTGATACCTGTGTACCGTGTGCATCCTGCTGGGTTTGAAACACCAGTGGCTCAGCCTCAAAACTCACATCAACACATCACCACCTTAGGGCAAACCGACAGACAAGTTTGTCTTCCTGTTGAAAACCTCTCGTACCCCCCTTACCTGGGTCCCTGTGGCTGACTCCTCCTCTGTCCTGATTCCTGGGCCTTTTGATCTCCTTTCTCCTGCTCTCCCGCCCTGCTGCTTTGGGCGTGCCTGAGCGCCCTCTCCTCACCTGGATCCCTGCAGCTGACTGCTCCTCTGTCAGGGTTCCTGGCTTTTTATCCCCTTTCTCCCACTCTCCTGTCCTGCTGCTTTGGGAGTGCCTGGGTTCTCTCTCCTCACCTGGATCTCTGCAGCTGACTGCTCCTCTGTCCGAGTTCCTGGCTTTTAAAATGTTCCTACCTCCCCCAAATCTCGGAGGTGCTCATGATCAATAAAATGTCAAAAATGCATGTGGTCAAAGAGAAGACAGGAATCTGATGCATGACCAAATTACATATGTAATTAGGTCATGGGCAACAAAGACTTGGCATTTTACTGTATTTTACTATGAAGTAAAAAGGATTATTTTACCCTTTATCTTTAATAATGAAGAAAAAATTTGCCTTAGAGGCCTTTTTAAGGAATGCAATGTGTTAAGCAACATAAAGTACAGTGCTTGGTACATGGTTGTTACTGTTAGTTGCCATCAAATCAACTCAGACTCAAGGAAACCCTATGTACAATATAACAAAATGTTAACTGCCCCTGCAGTATTTTCATGATCATTACCACATTTCAGTTCATTGTTGTGTAGTGTTTCCATTCTAGGGGGTGTCATCTTCCAGCACTACTCACTGCCATCAAGGAAATTCTGACTCATAGTGACCCCATAGGACAGAGTTGAACTACTCCAATTTTCTGTCATTGTCCATAAACTTTTTATTGACATATTTTTCAGAAGCATTGCCAGAACTTTCTTTGTAGGATGTCTTTCTTACTCTGGAAGCTCTGCTGAAACTTTTTCATAATGGGTGACCCTTCTGATATTTGAAATACCAATGGCATACCTTCTATCCCATAGCAACACTCAGTACACCACAATATCACAAACTGTCAGGCAGGTAAATGATAAATGCTCCATAAATGTAAGCAGTAATAGTAGTACTAAGTGGTTACCCTGATACTTTTTATAGTAGTATAGAATTATTAATTGTAGAAATAATTCATTTACTCCACTTGATATATGCATTTAAATTTCTCTAATTGTATTTGAATTTAATACAGTTTAATACATTTAACTTTTACAAGTTTATTTTACAAATAAAAAATGAAACACCATTTTTATCATTTCATTGTCTAGTCTGACTATGGAAGAATGACAACTACATTCCAAATGTTTCTCGATAAGGCATCTATCTCTTCATTTACTAATTGATACATTTAATAGTTTGTTTTTATTTAAGTTATAATTATGGTTTAATTATCCAAATAATGCTCAGGTTATACATTTTTGCCACCAGCACAACTCCCCCACGTTCTTTTCAAAAGCACTCTGTGCCAATTTTTTTTTACATGTTGCTTGACTTCAATTTCAATTTTTTTCTGTCCAACAGATGTAATGTTAATGGGATAGAACTGATCTCATGGAAATTTCATTTAAGGTAGGTATTTTCCTAAATTAAGTGCAACCAATCATGAACTTAACAGGCTTCTTGTGAAATGGGACACCATGTTGAATACCAAATAGTATGAATGCACAAAGAACTAGAAATTAGTAATTAATAAATTTATCTGAGGCCTAAAACTATAAGAACAAGATGTTATTTATATTTTATTGATTTCATAAATCTTAAACTGAAACATAATTTTGATAATCAATGTCATGGAAATCAATAAAAGTCACCGAAAGAAATTATGTTCTCATCTTAAAATAAGCCAGTTTAGTTTATTCATTCATTACCATCATCATCATCATCATCATCATCATCATCATCAACAGTCTTCTGGAACCCTTCAGAGTCCAATCCCTTATTACTGTCATCATTGAAATATCTCAGAGCTGCCTGCAGATGCTCTTCTGTGCCTTCTGAACTGATACCATCATCATCATGGCCTATAACATTTTCATTTTCATCATTGGTATTCAGCTGGCACACAATCCTACTGAGCTGTTGGAGATGGTTTCTGGAGTTATTTTGCCTCAAGCAGAAGCCACTCACTTGCAGGCTTCTCTAAGTGTCACTTGCTTCAGTTGTCCTGATTATGTGAAGTCATGAATCTCAGATTGCATTCATTCATTCCATTCCCTTCTGACAAAAAATCTTGACCTGGTGGTTAACTGCTAGGGCTAGTGGCTGCAGTTTGCCACCAAATAAAGCCACCAAGTATGACTACTATATTGGCAGCACTAGTTAATATATTCTGAACTCTTTTTCTTTGTGAGCAGCCATGATGACAAAAAAAAATATATATATATATATATATATATATATATATATATATATATTAAAAACTTCTAAATGAATCCACGCTGCTTGGCCTATAACATTTATCTACCCATACTTTTAGAAGAGCACAGTTCATCCATTCTTTCTTATTACAATGAACAACCACACTGGTGGGCAGTTTTTTGCAGGGCATGGTAACGCTCTTGAAAATCATCATGGGCTTTAATTTTATCACACTCACAGTACAAACAAGGACTACAGTGAAGCAAGCTTTGTCATGTCCAGTGGTTGTAATGGCTTCAGTTTTCATACCCAAAGAAGCTACAGTCCTGGTGGCAGGAATGCCAAAAGACACTGGCATGTCCATATTAATTAATCCAGTGCAGAATGTCTTAGTTCTCTAGTACTGCTATAAAAGAAATACCACAAGTGGGTGGCTTCAACAAACAGAAATTTATTCTCTTACAGTTTAAGAGGCTAGATGTCTGAATTCAGAATGTCAGCTCCAGGGGAAGACTAGGCCAGAAGTCCAAGTTCAGACTTCCAGCTCTAGGGGAAGACTTTCTCTCTCTGGATATTGAGTAAAGGCCTCTCAGCTTTGGTTTCACCTTTGCCTTTCAGGCCCACTTAAAGCAAGCTGGAGGTTTCTCCTGACTCAGACAGCTGCAGAGGCTGACAAGCAGGCGTTGGCTGCTGAGTTTGACAAATCCAAGATCAATAGATTATTGTCTCCAACAATCCCAAAACTGCCAGACAACACATCAGGTCACTGGTTCAAGTCCAGAACTGGAGATGACAACAGGCCAAATGCAGGATCCAGAATGAGCAAAAAGCTAGAGACATATCCCACAGCTTTCCCATAGATATTGGAAGAAGGCAATACCCCTTCAACCAACTAACTGCTCACAACAGATTCTACCACGGAGATTATTATACCACATCCAATCTCATCATGGAAGATAACCATATCATAACTGATAAGTCACTCAAAATCACTGCCCAGCCAAGTTGAGTTGATAACAACCTAAACTCCCACAGGAAGAGACTAACAGGTGACTGAGCCATTGTCCCCCCAAACAATCCCATCCAAAGTGACACAGACCGAGCTCATTGTGGATGAAAATACAGAGAAATTTTCCTGCATGATGATGATCTGAAATGGTGAAATAAAAAAGCTCAACACAAGATTTCAAAGGGTAGCTCAATAAGACAAGGTAAATATAATGAAATGTGCAAAGATCTGGTTAGAAAACCAAAAGGGAATAACATGTTCAGCATTTCTCAAACTGAAAGAACTGAAGAAAAACTCCAAGCCTCAAGTTGCAATAGTGAAGGGTCCTATGGGCAAAATATTGAAGCAAGAAGCATCAAAAGAAGGAATACACAGAGTCAGTGTACCAGAAAGAATTGGTAAATGTTCAACCATTTCAGGAGATAGTATATGGGCAAGAACCAATGGTACAAGGGAAAAGTCCAAGCTGAACTAAAGGAACAAGGCTACAGGATTTGACAGAATACTCATTGAGATATTTCATCAAACTGATGCAGCCCTGGAGATGTTCACTTGTTTATGCCAAGAAATTGGAAGACAAATATCACGAAGAGATCAATATCTGTGCAAATTCCAAAGACAGGTGATCAAACAGATGAAGAAATTTCTGAACAATATCATTAATATCACAAGCAAGTAAAATTATCCTGAAGATAATTTAAAAATTGTTGCAGCAATGCATCAACAGGGAGCTACCAGAAATTCAAGACAGATTCAAAAGAGGGTGTGGAATGAGGGATATCATTGCTAATGTCAGATGGATGTTGGCTGAAAGCAAAGAATGCTGGAAAGATGTCTACCTGTGTTTTATAGACTATGCAAAGGCATATGACTCTGTGGATAATAACAAATTATGGGTAACATTGGAAAGAATGGGAATTCCAAACACCTGATTGTGCTCGTGAGGAAACTGTACATAGACAAAGAAGCAGTTACTTGAACAAGAAGAAGGGTAAACTGCATGGTTTAAAATCATGAAAGGTGTGCATCAGGGTGGTATCCTTTCACTATACTTATTCAGTTCATATGCTGAGAAAATAATCTGAGAAGCTGGATTATATGAAGAAGAATACAGCATCAGGACTAGAGGAAGACTCATTAACAGCCTGCAATACTCAGATGACACAACCTTGCTTCCTGGAATTGAAAAGGACTTCATCCTACTGATGAAGATCAAAGACTGCAGTATGGATTATACCTCAACATAAAGAAACAAAAATCCTCACAACTAGACCAATAAGTAACATCACAGTAAATGGAGAAAAGATTGAAGTTGTCAGGGATTTCATTTTACTGGGATCCACAACCAATGAATCCATAGAAGTATCAGTAACAAACCAGATGTTACACTGCACTTGGCAGGTATGCTGCAAAAGACCTCTTTAAAGTGTTTAAAAGCAAAGATGTCACTTTGAAGACTAAGTTGCACCTGACCCACACTATGATATTTTCAATAGCCTCATATGCATGAGGGAGCTCTGGTAGCATAGTGGCTAAGGCACTTGACTGCTAACCAGAAGGCTGGCGGTTCAAACCCACCAGCCACTCCTCAGAAGGAAAGTTGGGCAATCCTACTTCCGTAGTGATACTGCCTCGGAAACTCAAGGAGGGGTCGCTATGAGTCAGGGCTGACTCGACGGCACATAACAACAACAACAACAACATATGCATGTGCAAGCTAGACCCTGAATAACAAAGACTGCAGAAGAAATTAATACATTTGAATTGTGGTGCTGGCAAAGAGTACTGAAAATATTATGGACTGCCAGAAGAACAAACAAATCTTTCCTGAAAGAAATGCAGCTGGAATACTTCTTAGAAGCAAAAATGGCCAGACTTTGTCTCACATAATTTAGTCATGTTGTCAGAAGGGATCAGTCTCTGGAGATGGATATCATGCTTGGTAGAGGGTCAGCAATAAAGGGGAAGACCTTCAACAAGATGGACTGACCCAGTGCCTGCATCGATGGGCTCAAGTGTAGCAAAGAATGTGAGAATTGTACAGGACCACACAGTGTTTCGTTCTGTTTTACACAGGGTCGTTATGAGTCAGTGCTGACTCAACAGCACCTAACCACAACAACAGCAACAGACTATGAAATAAACACAATCTGACACAACTTAATGATTTTGCTTAAGATGATCTGGTAATGTTTTTGCATTCAACTGCTGAAGCAAAAGTGATCATGTATCAGTTTTGCTTTGTTTACTTCTACAAATAAAAGCCAGTGATAATTATCTGTGATAATTATGTCAATGCAGATGAATTGAGATTCCTATTGATAGCTGCTCAATGACATTTATGCCAGTACTGACTTCACTTTGTTTACGCTGCCAACTGACAGCACGTGATTTATGTACAAGCTTCAGTAGGTTCAAGGTTCTTAATGATGACTCAAAAGTGAAAGAGATGTAATTATCAACTAAATTAATAGAAATAAATAGTTTCAATTGTTTATTTTTGGATTATCAAAGTACTACCAAACATGATCCATGACTTCCTGACAATGCTTATTCAGTTATTATACAAATATGATCAAAAGGAACATTTTCAGACTACAGAAAGAGGGTGAAGGAGGCCAAAATTCACTTCTGGAAATGTCACCAGAAATGTATGGTATATGCACAGGCATTCTATGCCAAAATTTTTTAAAGTAATTTCATCATTTCCAGTGTTATATGTGTGTGTGCTTTGCTTATGTAGGTACACCATTTAAGAAAAATATGGTAATAATTCAATATTGACATTTTGAATGCAACCAAAGAACTTTTATATGATAATTGCAATATTCAAAGGTCTTAGCACTAAATGTTTGTTATCTCATTTTATAAACTCAGGAAGCATTTTGTATTATTTCAAAGATTTTCAGTTGTTTTGGTAAATTAAATGTTAATCTCCCACAGAAAATGTCAAGGGATGTTTAAATGTTTAGTTACAGATAAAATGGTAATTCATATTAATCCTTCAAAAACATAGCTACTTATCTTTTCTTTGATAGCTAAGAAAATGAGAATGTCAAAAAATTGTTCTGAAAATAGACAATTCTCTAGAATTCAATCCACTCTCCATTAACCTAAGGTAAAAATTAAAGCAGGAAAAAAAAAAAAAAAACAGTGTTAAGATGCGATGAATTTGGATTCTCAGAAAGGGTATAAAATGAATTACTGTATCTGTGGCTCAGCATGTCCATTGCAAATGTTTCACTAAATTTAATTTTCATTAAAAGCACCCTTTGGCCACAGAGAAAGCTTTAAAATATATGAATTCCTTTGTCACTCTAATGATTAGCACTTCTTCACACTGGAAAAATAAAATGTGATCAGAAGCTTAGAAGTCCAGGTCATAAATCAAATAGAAAAATTCACACTCATCTTTGGAACACTTTCCAAAACCCATAAATCTCAGAATCGAAGTACAGTAGTTGATATCCTCTCACAGAAATTCTGTGCTTGAAATCAACAATATCTGTCCAATGTGCATAATCTATCCCTATAGTCCAGGGCTCCATGAATGCCTTTGATTGGAAGAATAGCAATTTCAGTATCAAAGCCATATCTACACCAAAACATCTATACTGAGCACCACTCTTAACTCATCAATTTTTACTTCTCAAAGTCTGGAGAATTATATGTGAGGTTAATAGTGACACAACAATAAATATAGTGACAACCAAAATCATTCATATTTAAGAGTCCTCTCCATTAAAATTTTACTAGGGAATTGAAGGTGTTGGCCGACAAAAG
Source organism: Orycteropus afer afer (assembly GCF_000298275.1). Classification (NCBI taxonomy): domain Eukaryota; kingdom Metazoa; phylum Chordata; class Mammalia; order Tubulidentata; family Orycteropodidae; genus Orycteropus; species Orycteropus afer. The sequence continues at coordinate 34,448 of NW_006921732.1, forward strand.
TAGATTGTCAAAACTAACAATTAACAAGCTTACAATAGGAGACACAGTAGGCAATGACTTTATATTATTATTTAATTCTCTGGAGGTGGATTTTAGATTACTCATTATAAGGCTGGGAAAGCAATGGTTCTAAGAGGGTAAGTAAAATGCCCAAATGTCAGAGCTAGTATTTAAACCAAAGTCTATCTAATTCACCATCTTTAAACACAAACTTATGCTAGAATAATGCAGGGAAAATTATATATAATCAGTAAATCTTTTAACATAAATAAACGTGTGGGGGAAACATGACATTTATCTACAACATGACCTTAATGTCCTTAAAGAAAGCTGCAGCAGGTTTCATTTCTTTGTAACAAATGTTAGTGAAGGTCAACTGTTTATAAGACACTGATAGCACTACAGGATAGAGGAACAGGAAGGCATAATAAGAGCTATGATTTATATCTTTAAAAAAAGGAAACAGGAGTGTAAACAGATAACAAATAAAAAATAGTGATATAAAATGAAATATATGCAAAATGCTGGGAGGCAATTTTTCATACTGTACAATGTATGGGCTTTGGAGTCAGAGTTCCACCACAAAAAAAGATGTATGACATTACATACATTATATTTCCTCTTTAGACATGAGTTTCCCCTGTTTATAAAATGGAAACAATAACTAACTTACAGGGTTGTTGTGAAGATTATATAAGAGAATACAGGTAGAGCCACTGGCACATACTAAACACATAACTGCCACTCCTACTGCTGTTCAGCTGTGAGCACGCAGTAAGAGTGATCAATTCTCCTTCCAGGAGCTGGTGAATGGAGGGTATATAAAAAGTTTTCTCCTACAAATAAATGATGTTTGCAATATAAAATATTTTAAAATATTTTTAAAGGTTGTTTATGCAAAGGGAGGAAGGGAAGGAAGAAGGGAGAAAGGGAAGGAAGGAAGAAGGAAAGAATGGAGGAAAGGGGGAGGGAGGAAGTGAAATCATAAGGTAAAGACGGAAAAACAAAGATAAATTCTACAATAAACAAATAAGTCCAAAGATACTATGGAGTGAAACACACAGCACCATTAAGATATAACTGGACAGAAAAAAAATGGACACAAAACATATGACGTTGTATAGAGTTTCTGATAAGTCATTCTCGAATCCGTCTCAAAAGAGTAGTCACCAGTATGCATTTTCTCCTTGAGTTTCTAGTACTTTCAATGATATCCACATGCTCAATAAAGATTTCAGACAGTGGCCAAGAGAGATTCAGAAAATAAAATATGACATTCTATCATTGGCTAAAAATTTATTTGTATTTGTAGAAAGCGGGAAGGTGGCAGAAAAAAGAAGATGGAAGGTGGTAGTGGTGAGGAAAGAGAAGAATATTTCCTAATTGTGAAAAACATAACAGATACCACTCCCACTGTATCTGCCATTAAATAGTTTTAATCTCTTTTAATTTAAAAATAAAAATGGCCTTCATCATTCCCACCCTGTGCTATTCATGCTCCTATGTGATCCCCACTCCTTGGGTGTGGATGGGACCTGTGACTTGCTTCTATTCAACAGAATATGGTACTAGTGACAGACGTGCAGAATTGTGGGCACACGATTACATTATCATCTTACATAAGATTGTGACAACCATCTTACTGGAGTCTCTGTCTTCCTTATTGCTATGAGGAAACAATCAGCCATGACAAGGGTCTCCATGTGGTAAGGGACTGCACATGACCTCTGACAGCTAAGGGAAGCCACCAGTATTTGACCAGGAAGAAATTAAAACACTATATCCTAAAACCCTATTCTGAAGAATATATTTGACGCATTGAACACCAGTGACCAAAGAACAGATGAGTTGTGGAATGACATCAAGAATAACATACATAAAGAAAGTAAACAGTCATTGAAAAGACAAGAAAGGACCAAAAGACCAAGATGGGTGTCAGGAGAATCACAGAAACTTGCTCTTATATGTAAAGCAAATGGAAGAAATGCTGAAATAAAAGAGCTAAACAAAAGATGTCAAAGGGTGGCTTGAGAAGAAAAAATATTATAATGAATTGTGCACAGACCTGGAGTTAAAAAACCAAAAGGCAAGAACATGCTGACATTCTCAAGCTGAAAAAACTAAAGAAGAAAGTCATGCCTCAAGTTCCAGTACTGAAGGGTACCATGGGCAAAATACTGAACAATGCAGGAAGCATAAAAAGAAGCAGATCCTGGATAGAGTGGAAGGCAAAATGTGGAACAAAATTCAAATACACAAAAATGACCAGAATTACTGGTCAGATAGAGACTGGTGGAACCCTTGAGACTATGGCCCCACATTACCCTTCAAGCCTAGATATGGGCTCACTTACATGGATTGGCTATCAGCACAACAGTAGAAAGACCCACACACAGAACATCTACCCCAGGTCGATGCACCCACATACTCTAGAGAGATACATCCCTTAGATCAAACAGCCATGAGACACCAGAGGGGTAGCATTCACATAGAGGAAAGACTAGACAGTCAGGAATGCATGGATGAGAGAAGCACAGGGAGAGGGTGCCCACAGGGAGGAGAGAAGAGGACAGTTTCTTACAGTCAGGGACAGTAATTGAGATAATGAAAACCAGATGTGCATGAACTGTTGAATGTAAAACAAGTTTTCTATGTAAATTTGCACCCAAAGCACAATTTTAAAAAAAGAAGATGGAAAGAATACACAGAGTCACTGTATCAAAAAGAACTGGTCAATGTCCAATTATTTCAGGAGGTAGCACATGATCAAAATCTAATGGTATTGAAGGGAAAAATTTCAGCTACACTTAAAGAAATGGCAGAATGCCCATTGAGATGTTTTAACAAATCTAAGCAGGCATGTACTCATTTATGCCAAGATATTTGGAAGACAGCTCCCCAGACAACTGACTGGAAGAGATCAATATTTGTGCCCATTCCAAAGAAAGGTGATCCAACAGAAATTATTGAATCACATGCAAGTGAAATCTTGCTGAAGATAATTAAAAATAGAGTTGTATATTGACAAGGAACTTACAAAAATGGAAGTTCTATTCAGAAGAAGACATGGAACGAGGGATATCATTACTTATGTCAGAAGGATCCTGGCTGAAAGAAAAGAATACCAGAAAGATGTCTACCTTTATTTATTGACTATGCAAAGGTATTCAGCTGTGTGGATCATAACAGATTATCGATAACATTACAAAGAATAGGAATTCCAGGACACTGAATTGTGCTCATGAGGAAACTGTACGTAGACAAAGAGGCTGTCATTTGAATAGAACAGAGGGATACTGCAAGGTTTAAAATCAGGAAGGGTGTGTGTCAGGGCTGTCTCCTTTCACTTATTCAATCTGTATGCTGAGCAGATAATCAAAGAATCTGGACTATATGAAGAAGAGTGTGGCATCAGTATTGGAGGAAGACTCAGTAATAACCTACGATATGCCAATGACACTACCTTGCTTGGAACACTTACTGATGAAGACCAAAGACTACAGCCTTCAGTACAAATTACACCTCAACATAAAGAAAATAAAAATCCTCACAACTGGTCCTGTAAGCATCATGATAAACAGAGAAAAGATTGAAATTGTCAAGGATATCATTTTACTTGGATCCACAATTAACACCCATGGAAATAGCAGTCATGAAATCAAAGAATTTCTTGGGTGAGGCAAAACATGGCAAAATACCCCTTTATAGTATGAAAGAGCAAAGACGTCTCTTTGAAGATTAAGATAGCCTCATATACATGAGCCCTGGACAATTAATAACGAAGATTGTAGATGACTGATGTGTCTTAATTGTGGTATAAGGAAGAATATTGAATGCCAGAAGGATAAACAAAACCATCTTAGAAGACGTACATCTGGAATGTGTCTTAGAAGTCTTAGAAGTCTTCATCTCTAGTTCTTTGGTAATGATATCAGGAGGGACCAGTCCCTGGAGAAGGAGACCATGGTTGGTAAAGTAGAGCGTCAGCAAAAATAGGGGAAGGACTTCAACTAAATGGATTGACACAGTGGCTGTAATGATGGGCTCAAGCACAGCAAAGATAGTAAGGATGGCGCAGGTAGTATTTCATTCTGTTGTACATAGAGTCGGTATTTGTTGAAACCAACTCAACAGCACCTAAAAACATTTTAAGGCACTAAGATCATGGTGATATTTTTATGCAGCAATAAATAATTAACACAGAGTAAGAAGCTAAATAATAACATTTGTAAAAATCATGACTAGAAGAAGTAAATAACATTTGGATATGCATCCAAGGATTTCACATATGAGCTAAGTATATAGGTTTATGATTCCTTGTATACATTCTGTTTGTTTTCTTTTTTGTCCTCAGTTCTGTTCCTAAAAATGGCCCAGAGAAGTAAACCAGTTGAGATATTACTATTCACAAAGTAGGACCTATACACTAATATGTAACAGGAATCTCTTCGGGAGCATATTTGAAAGGTAACCACTGTCCAAAAATGTCCTTACAAGTCTTGTCACAGTATCTACAATATCTCCATTAGAGTTACACTTCTGAAGTTAAAGCTATGCATTTTTAGAGATGTTTTGTTGAAATGAAAATATGTTGTGGTTGTTGTTAGGTGCCATCAAGTCGGCTCCGACTCATAGAGACCCTATGTACAACAGAACGAAACACCGTCTGCCCAGCCTACACCAGCCTCACAATACTTGCTATACCTGAGCCCACTATTGCAGCCACTGTATCTATACTTCTCCTTGAAGGTCCTCCCCTTCTTCACTAACCCTCCACTTTTCCAAGCATGATATCCTTCTCCAGGGAATGGCCCCTTCTGACAATGTGACCAAAGTAGGTCAGACAAAGTCTGGCCACTCTCGCTTCCAAGGAGCATGCTGGCTGCCCTTGTTCCAGGAAAGATTTGTTAGTTCTTCTGGCAGTCCATGGTATTTTCAGTATTCTTAGTCAACACAACTCAAAAACATCAACTCCTCTTCAGTCATACTTATTCATTGTCCAGCTTTCACAAGCATATGAGGCAGTTAAAAACACCATGTCTTGGGTAAGGTGCACCTTAGTCTTCAAAGAGACATCTTTGTTCTTCAGCACTTTATTTTATTATTATTATTATTTATTATTGTGTTTTAGGTGCAATTTTACAGAGTAGAGTTTGTTTTACATTCAACATTATGTGTACATTTAGTTTCACTCCCCATTTACCATCCCCAACCCTAACCCAGTCTCCTCCCCTCGCTGCCCAGTAACCTTCCGTGCCCCCCCTCCCGTCTCATAGTCATGCACTCCTATGTGTCCTGAATTGCCTCCGTGTAAATGTTGCCCCTCTGGTGCCCTGTGGTCAACTGCTCCAAAGGATGCATTTCCATAGAGTATGTGGCTGCGTCACCCTAGGTTGAGTTGTCTGTGTGTACATCTTGTTTACTATTGGGCTAAGAACCAGCCCGTGGGAGTGAGTTTTATTCCAGGCCCAAAATGTATGTCAGGGACATAGTACTGGGGGCCTCACCAGACTCCATCTGACCAGTAATTCTGGTCATTATTGAGTTTTTGGATTTTGTTCCACATTTTTCCTCCTACTCTATCCAGGATCTCCAGATTTGATCCTTTCCCAAGTGGTTGGCATTGGTAGCCAGGCACCATCTAGTTCTGGTCTCAATTGCTATCATGTCCTACATCTGATTGCTTCCAAATGCCCTTGGTTTTTTGCACTCTTCTTCACTTCTGATGATAGGAGACCATTAGCTGCATCTTGAAAGCTTTTAAGACCCCAATCGCTACTCACCAATGTAGGATGAGAAACAAGACCTTTATGCATTTTGTTGTGCCAACTGACTCTGGTGGCTTCTAGTACTATGGTCCTGAGTCAGTAGATCCATTGGATCTCTCTCCCACAGTGTCTGTCTGTGAGGGATTACTCTATGTCTCTCTTCTGTTGTTTCTATAAGGATTGTGAGTATCTTGTATCACTGGTATCTGTGAAAGATTTGCCTCAGCTGAATCTATCCTTGGTCTAGAGTATACTCCTGTTCACTGACCCCCATCTGATCTTCTCAGATGTTTAGCCTGGTGTTTGGCATTAATGGTAGTGCAGTATTGTGGATATACTGGTTGGTATTAGCATCTGTCATCTATATCTTATGTGCACAATTTGGTGTCCTCCCTTTTCCTAAAGTTATCAAGGTGCTTTAAAGAGATCTTTTGCAGTAGGTTTGTCCAGTGCAATACATCATCTGATTTCCTAACTGCTGCTTCCACTGGTGTTGATTGTGGAACCAAGTAATATGAAATCTTTGACAACTTAAGTCTTTTCTCCACTTATTGTGATGCTTCTTATTGGTCCAATTGTTAGGATTTTCATTTTCTTTATGTTGAGGGGTAATCCATGCTGAAGACTGTAGTCTATAATCTTCACCAATAAGTGTGTCAAGTCATCTTCACTTTTAGCAAGCAAGGCTGTGTCACCTGCATATTGCAACTTGTTAATGAAAATATACCAATGAAGAATAACACTTTTGATAATTGTCCTCAACTAAAAATTTGAACATGATTTAATATATCAAATTAGTTAGATACTAACCTAGTAGTAGCCTTGAGCATAGAACAAGAAATGTAAAATAAATTGATAGATAAAAACCTTTAGGACTATACTTTGTAAAGACCCTCATAAGATATTTAATGAAGTTTACATGTAAAACTCTTAGGACAATACCTATCTATAATTTAAGCTCAACAAATATTTGTTTATTCTCTTCCTTTTAATCCTGATTACATTTTGTTTCCATTTTTAAAAGGAGATTAAGCTGAGGACAAATGATTTGCCCAAGATCACAAACCAAGTTAAATGATAGAGCTAAAGCCTAATGAACTCAGGTCTTCAGACTATAAATTCTGTGTTCGCTCTGCTTTGCCACTATTTTTTCAGCAGGGACTAACACTTGGAATATGAAAAATTCATACTAAATCCTAAATAACAGTCTCTCTATTCCTCTGAAGATATTTTTGGTATTTTTTATTCTGTTCTACTTAATGGATACATTGAGTGTTCACTGGCACTAATTAAACAGACCTTTACAAGGATTAAGAATTCTATAGCCAGTTCTGCTACTCAGCATCTATGTGACCTTGGAAAAGTCATTCCAACTCTTTGAAGTATCATCCTAAACTGAGGATGATAATAACAATAATGATTACAACCTAATACTTGCTTCAAAGGATCAGTGACATGATAAAATAATAAATTTTGTAAACCTCTGAAAAGTGGTACTATAATATTTCACAAATATGAGTCAGTTCTATAATTATTATTTACCAGAATTCAGTATCTGAACTATCTTAATTAACCCAGTTTTTCTATCCCATGTCAACTAAAAGATTAGATAATTACTATTTCCAGTTTTTTTTTCCTTCAATGTTACTTTTAAGAAACAAAAGATACTACTATTTAAAAAAAGTTAATCCATAGTCTAAGATAATCAAAAAAAAAAAAAAAAAAAACCTCAAGTTCATGTTAGAAAATTGCACAGCTGTACTGCAAAAATACTGCGTTGACAGTCCTTGCATAGTTGGGAATGTGTTTTGATTTGGCAGTTTATTTGCTCCTTCAATTACACAGCCATACACATTCTTTTATAGCAAAGTCTCATTTTAAAAGCCTTCTTTGTTATCTCATGAAAAGTTGTCAATGTGCTAATGCCTTTCCCTAAATATGGCATATAATGCATGAGGTTAACCAGGAAGTCAATTAGTAAATTAAAGTTATTTACTTAAATAAATTCAATGGTAGTATAATTTCACCTATATTCAAATAACTCATCCCATAATGGCCTATACATGTATAAAGAAAAAATAAACATATATCCATTATATGTATTAGTTTAGGAAACATTGATAGTTTTGTTACATTATCAAAGATTACTACACTGACTGAATTTACTGAATAATTCATAAAATTGGATTCCACTTTATTCATGAATTATAGTGTTGAACTAACTAGAGTAACTCTTTTGTCTGTCTGTATAGGGACAACATAATTGTTATTTTGATTTCTTAAAAGTATGCATCATGCATAATGAATTCTTTTATGAGAAAAAGGAAAACTAATTTGCATTTTCATGAGTCAACAAGTATTATATTTTCTAGTAAGACTGGAATCTATCAATATGTTCTGCAAATAAATAACTTTAAAATCAGGAATTCTATACACTTAAATTTGCTTTCAGGATGATGAAGTCAATCCTCATACTAATCTATCTACAGCCGCATAAGAAAGCGCCCCAAAACATTGTGGTTTAAAACAATAGCAATTTATAATTTTCTCAGATTCTTTGGTTTGGTTAGGGGTGTGGATCCATGTGAGTTCACTCTTGATAAAACAGATGAGATTAGAGTAGAGGAGAGAAGTCTGTGCTAGAGATATAAATCAGTGTGTAGAGTCAGCAGTATATAAATGATATTTAAAGTCAAATGACCAGATGAGATAACCAAAGAGTAAATGCAGACAGAGGGGGAAGAAAACGTGCAAAACTGAGTCCTGAAATATTTCAAATTTTAGAAGGTAAGTTGGAACTAATAAATGTGACTAAGAAGCAGTGGCCACTGAGGCAGAAAGAAAATCAGGAAGTTTGTATGCATCTTTGAAGCCAAGAAAATAAATACAGTGAAACTTGCGAGAGCTAAAACTCAACAGGATTGCCTTATTTTTCAATGTCTTACAAGTTGTCTGCCTTCTACCCGGTGCAGTCTTACCACTTTTCTATCACTCGTTTTAGTGCAAAATATTTTTGGTTTCCTTCTCTGACAGGTTTTTCTGCTTTACACAATTTCCAGCTTTTGCAGGTTTTATTGTATAGCAGAAAGGAAAGAATAGTCAACTGGGTTAAATGCTGCTGACTGGTCTATAACAATGAATGGTGAGAAGTGAGATTTAGTAATCTGTAGGTCATTAATGACCTCTACAAGAGCAATTCTAGAGGAGGGATAGAGTTCATGAAAACCTGACTGGGGGAGGTTCCAGAAAGAAAGGAACTAGGAGCAAATAACCCAATATTTCTTTTTGTAAGTGGAGCAGGTGGGAGATACAGGGTAAAGAGAAGTTTTCTTAAGGACAGGTGATGTAACAGCATATTTACATCAGAGTTCCAAACCAGTTCTTCTTGGCTCAGTCACAGCCAACAAAGCAGAACGGCAACTACCCAAATTTGTAAAATATGGTTGTACAGAACAATAACTGGAACAGGAAAAGTTACGGGATGATGCTCTGCTAGAAACTTAATCTTCCTCTTAGAAAACAAGGCAGCATGCACATTGCATAGCAACTAAATCTTCTGTTCAGCAGAGTCAGAAGTGATGGTTCCCCCACTCAGAGATGGTGGCCAGCTGTGCCACATTCCTGGCAATAGCTGAATTCCTGAAAGGGCTCATTATGCATCTTCTGAGTCTCCCACTCCAGGGCTTCGATCTGTAATTTTTCCCATTTTTGTATACACAAATTTTATAAATTTAGGTCTGTTCCAATTTCACTGCATCAGCCAAAAATGAACCAGTTGAAATCAGTTAGAAGCTGTGGTTTATATGCTGATAGAAACTATACAGCACAGAGAAAAAAAAAAACTAAATGATAAAGAAGACAGAGGGTCCTGAAGTGATGTCCTTGAGTGGAAAGGAGGAGAAAGAATCTAACATGCAACTGGAGAAATTAGCCTTAGATAAGTGCAGGAAGTGTTCCTTCAGGAAGAAGAGGGAAGATGGAGTAAAGAGTAAAGGGCACAGATACAAGTAAGTGAATGGATATTGTCACAGAAGTATACAGATGTTCTCATCCTTGTGGCTACTTTTGGCTGGAGTGTTGGCTGGGCTGGGCAGTATAATATGGCCCCATATATATGTCTGCCATTTAGTCTCTCAATATCCAGAAGTCCATGATTCTTTGAGTACTCTATGAAGCCTTCACTTACAAATAAAAAGGCTGATTCTATTATCTATCAAAAACATTTGATTCCATAAAAGGGTATCTATCCACATACCTAAGGCATTTGACTGCTAACCAGAAGGGTAGTGGTTCAAACCAGCCACTCCTAGGAAGGAAGGTTGGGCAATCTACTTCCATAGTGATACTTCCTCAGAAACCCAAGGAGGGGTCACTATGAGTCGGATCCAACTCAATAGCAGTGCGTGTGTACTCATGTGAAGGGGGCTCTGATGGCATAGTGCCTAAGGCATTTGACTGCTAACCAGAAGGCTGGCAGTTCAAACTCACCAGCCACTCCTTGCAAGGAAGATTGGGCAATTTACTTCTGTAGTGATACTGCCTCGGAAACGTAAGGAGGAGTCACTGAGTCAGATCCAACTTGACAGCAGTGACTGGTTTTTTTGGTTTACTCATGTGAAGGCAAACCAATTTTGGTGGCGCAGTGCCTAAGGCATTTGACTGATAACCAGAAAGTTGGTGATTAAAACCCACAAGCTGCTCTGTGGAAGGAAGATGGGGCAATCTACTTCCGTAAAGATTTACCACCTCAGAAACCCAATGGGGTTTGCTATAAATCAGAGTCAACTCAATGGCATGGCAGTGAGTTTGGTTTTTTCGGTTATGCATCATAAGCAAAACTCAACATCTAGGGATTTTGCCAGACACAAGACTTCAAACTATTTTATTATGAATGATATTTCTCAGATCATTCAATGCCCCATATAATAAATAATCCAACAATGATAAGGACTCATGAGTATCTAGGTTTTATTACAAAATAAAGCATCTAATTAAACACTAACCTGCACTTGGCTTGCTAATTATATCACTAAGTTTAGGCCACAAAGAACTTTTGACCTAGATTGCATGGCCAAGGATATGCTGGATCACCATTAAAACAAGACATGTACAACCAGCATAGCACAGAAAATATGATAAGCTCTAAATTTTCGATTATTGTGGCTCATTATTATAGCAGGTTCTATACACTCCAGAAAAGACCCATGGGACATAGTGGCTAATGAATTCTTTATTAACTATCTCTAGCTATACAATTGGTGTGCCCTGGGACTGTAAGGGTCAGACTGAGACTTTTCCACTGTGTTTTCATAACATCCACTGTGTTTTTTTTTTTTTTTTGTCCCCATATTTTTATATTGAGGTAAATTCATACAACATAAAATTCATCATTTTAACCACTTTGAACATATAAAATACAGTGACTTCTCAGAATCCACAATGTTGTATAATTATTTATATTTAACTCCAAAACATTTTCATCATTCAAAAAAAAAAAAAACCTCATGCCTCTTAATAATATTGTCACTCTCCATCCTCTTCTTCCCCAACCCCATTAATCTGCTTTCTATTGTTGTTGGTTGCTGTTGATTCATTTACAACTCACAGCAACCCCATGAATGCAAAATAGAACTGGACTCCATATGGTTTTCAACGTTATAATTTTTTGGAAGTAGATTACCAGGCCCTACTTCTGAGGTAGGAGTTCAGGTGGCGTAGTGTCTAAGACACCTGACTGCTAACCAGAAGGCTAGTGGTTCAAACCCACCAGCCACTGCTTGGAAGGAAGGCTGGGCAATCTACTTCCACAGTGATACCTCCTCAGAAACCCAAGGACGGGTTGCTATGAGTCAGGTCCGACGTGATGGCACATAACAACAACAACAACTTCTGAGGTGCCTCTTGGTGGGTTTGAACTGCCAACTTTCTGTTTAGTAGTCCAACACTTAATAATTTTTCACCACCCAGAAACTCTGAAATCCTTTTACTGTCATGGATTTCCTTATTATGAATATTTCATATAAACTGAATCATATGATATGTGGCTTTTGTATCTGACTTATTTCATTTAGTATAATACTCTTAAGGCTCATCAGTGTTGCTGTATTATCATTCTTTTCATGGCTGAATAAAACTACATTAGATGCATAAACCACATTTTATTTAGCCATTAATCAGATGATGGACATTTAGATGCTTCTAATTTTTTGCTATAATGAATGATGTTGCTATGAACATTAATGTAGAAGTCCTTGTTTAAACATATGCTTTCATTTTTCTTGGATATATAGGCAACTATGAGTGGAATTACTGGGTCATATAGAAATTCTAAGGAGCTCTGGTGGCATAGTGGTTAAGACATTTGCTGCTAAGCAAAAGATCAGTGGCTTGAAACTACCAGCTGCTCTGCACAAGAAAGATGAGGCAGTCTGCTTCTGTAAAGATTAACAGTCTTGGAAACCCAATGGGGGTCACTATGAGTTAAAATCAACTCAATGGCAGTAATTTTGGGTTTTCTTATAGTAATTCTATGTTTAATTTTTTGAGGATGCACCAAATTGTTTTCCACGAGGGATACACCATTTTATATTGCCCGCTGCAATGTATGAGGGCTCCAATTTCTACACATCCTTGCTAACACTTGTTATTTTCCAAGTTTTATTTTATCACTAGCAGAAGTAATACTGGACATCCTAATACATGTGAAGTGGTATATGATTGTGGTTTTGATTTGCAATCTCTTACTGATTAATGATGTGGGACATCATTTATGTTGTTGTTGACTATATCATCTTTGGAGAAAAGTTTATTAAAGTCCTTTGTTCATTTGTTGTTGAGTTTTAAGGGTGCTTTATAAGTCTGTATACTAGCCCCTTGTCAGACATAATTTGCAAACATGTTTTCCCATTCTTTGAGTTGTCTTTTTGCTTTCTTGACAATGTTTTTTGAAGCACAAAAGTTCTTAATTTTGATGAAGTCTGATTTATTTTTTTCTTTTATTCCTGTGCTTTTGCTGTCATATTTAAGAAACTACTGCTGAAGGTCAAGATCATAAACATTTACACCTATGTTTCCCTCTAAGAGTTTTATAGTTTCAGGTCATACATTTAGGTGTTTATAATCCATTTTGAGTTAATCTTTGTATCTAGCATAAGAGAGGGGCCCAAATTCATTCTTCTGCATGTGAATGTTCAGTTGTCCCGATACCCTTGCTTGAAAAGACTATTCTTTCCCCATTAAACAGTTTTAGTGCCCATGTCGAAAACCAAGTGATCACAGATGAATGGGTTTATTTCATGACTCTCAATTCTGTTCCATTGATCTGTATGTCTATCCTTATACTACCAGCTCTCAGACATTATCCTCTTTATGGACCTTTAGCTCCCCAAGAACCAATTCATATATACTCATTAGATCAATTTCTTATATGAATTACTTCATTTCTATTCCAATTATTCTAAGTACTCTAATAATATTAAAGGAACATTCTTTAAATAACAGCATAGCTCCAATTAGTAAACAGCATTTCCTGATATATTTGCTTTTAATAATATAATGCATGAATTCTGAATGATGTTCAAGTACAGTAACTGAGATTGTAAATGGAGAAATACTAATGAAATTGTGTCTCTGTCTACGATGATAGAGTCATAAAAGTATCTGATATTATCCTTCCAAAGCTTTGCCTTTCAAGTCATTGTTTCCTCCTTACCACCTAAGTAACCATTTAAGTGACTTCATATACATGCAAACAACTGAAGCAGTTGTATTCCTCCATATACTCACATAATTTAAAAGGTGCATATCATGTTACCAGCTATTTAATTTCTGGAAATACAAAGTTAAATAAGTCAGAGTTCTAATTTCAAAGAGTCCATAATCAGCATGAGAAACACACAAAAATGAAATTAAGTAAACTTTGGTAAGTGTATAATCTATCCGAGCACAGAAGAAGCACCCAAACTGAAAATACTTCTTGAAGAACGTGAAAATTAAGCTATGCCTAAAAAAAAAAAAAAAAAAAATCAAAACTAATCAATCAAGGGAAACAAAGACTTGACATTATGGATAAATAGGAATAGCATGACAAAACACATAAAGGCATGAAATCAGACAGTGTATTCAGGGAACAACAAGTAATTCATGATAGTTGAGGGAAGTAGGGTGCTGTGGTAGTTCAGTTTGTGTGTCAGTTTGGCTGGGTCTGGTTGAGTGGCTGGGCAGCTGGATGTAGTATTCCCCATGATCAGACTGGTAATCAACTCCATGGTGGAATCTACTGGGAGCAACTGAGTAACTGCCTTAGGGAATGTGGTCTGCTTCCTGTATATAAGCAGAAGCCTTGGGGAATGGTCTCTAGCTTATGCCACACTTAGACCCTGCATGTAGCCATGTTGTTGTTCAGCAGCCTGCCATGTTCTGCCAACCTTGGGACTTAAAATGAACTTGAAGTAATGGCCTGCTGTGTGAGATGGTAACATCGGGATTGTCTTTTTACTTGTCAACCTTGGGTTTGTCAGCCTTAGCAGCCAGCAGCTGAGTGAAGAAAAGCCTCAAGCTTCAGTGGGCCAGGAGCAGGAGGCAGAGCTGCAAACCAAGGTTAAGGAGCTTTCACCCAGCCCCTAGAACTTGGCACTTTGAACTTGGACTTAAAGCCTCCAAATTGTAAGAATAAACTCCTGTTTGTTTAAACCATCCCATTTGTGGTATATTCCTGTCAGAGCAGCACTAGGTAACCAGAACAGGTGGGATAGCAGTGAAAGATGAAGCAAAATGAGTAGACAGAAACTTGACTTTTTAAAAATTCATCATATGCCATGCTATGGTGGTAGCAAAGTAAAGGTGAATTTATTGAAAAAAACATTCCTTTTAAACACCATACTTTACTATTGTGTTTCTCACTGCTATTCATAAGGTTTTCACTGGTCAATTCTTTGAGAAGTGGATGGCCCCTTCCTTCTTCCAAGTCTGTCTTAGTCTGAAAGTTCCACTGAAACCTGTGCTTTTGCACAGGTGACCCTGCCGGTATTTGAAATACCAGTGGCATAGCCTCCAACCTCACAGCAACATGCAATCCACCACAGGATGACAAATGACAGACATAGGAAAGGCACTCAATGAGATGGACTGACACAGTGGCTGCAATGATGGGCTCGGGTATATCAAGGACTGTGAGGCTGATACAGGACTGGGCAGTGTTTCATTCTGTTGTATATGGGGTCGCTATAAGTCGGAGGTGACTCAACAGCACCTAACAACAACATCAACAACAACTGTGTTTCTCTTCTTGACTAGATTAGAGCCCACTGAGGTAAGAGACTTGGAATTATTCACTTAGGTATATTCATCACCTAAAACAGACTCTGGTAATACAACAAATACACCTGTGGCAAAAAAGTAGGAGGACAGAAATATAGAAAGTATTTAACAACTGAAATGAAAACAACCAGTGTCAAGGGAAGGAGATTAATGTAACAACCTAAAAAAATTTCACCTAAACCCTCATAACACACCTGCTTACAATCAGCACAATTATATTCATATTTTCCTGAGGCTTAATTCTACCAAAACTTTATAAACTCAAGATTCAGGTAAGTTAATAATAAATGGAAACCTAAAATCTGTTCTTGCTCTCAGTGAGTTTTATTACCCTAAAGAAAGAATATATTCATCTAGAAATTGATAAATTCCAACACCAGGAAGATTTCCCAAATATATTAACCCAGCCAGAAAATTCAGGAGCCTATTATCACATATCAGTTTGGTTAATTGGACTTTTCAGTAGCCATTACAGGCAATAGTCCAGCCTCTGTTCAGCTCAACAGGAGCTACGCTTGCAAGTCTACGACATGTATAGGCCTGTGAGTGAGACTCTGATTATGGTTTTGGCACCTAGAGAATCAGATAGGGAATAACAGCAATCTAATAGCCTTGAAAACACTGAGGAGACATTGGAAGTTCCCCCCCGCCCTGTTGAATTACACTTTTTTTTCCTTCTCCCAAGTCAATATGCATCTACCCTCTAGTTAGTGGTTCACTCTCCCTTCTGGACCCACCCTGGTAACCATGAAATAATATATATATTTTTTATAAAACCCTTTTCTTGACATTTTATGACAGTCTCTCATACAATACTTGTCCTCTCATGATTGACTAACATCACTCACATAATAGCCTCTAAATTCATCCTCGTTATGAGATGTTTTGCAAATTCATCAGTTTTTTAATTTGTGTAGTATTCCATTGTGTATATGTAGCATAGTTTGTTGATACATTCTTTGGTTGATAAGCATTTAGGTTGTTTCCATCTTTTTGCTATCGAGAATAGTGCTGCAATGAACATGGGTGCGCATGTATCTGTTCGTGTCACAGCTCTTATTTAGTAGTAGGACTGCTGGATTATACGGTATTTCTGTTTCAGATTTTTCTGGAAGTGCCATATAGTTTTCCATAGTGGATGCACCATTTTAAAAACTCACCAGCAGTATATGAGGATTCCATTCTCTCTACACCCTTGCTAGCTTTTGTCGTTTTCTATTTTTTTCAAACTTTGCTATTACTGCTGGGGTGAGATGATATCTCATTGTTTTGTTTTGTTTTTTATTTCCATCTCTCTAATGGCTAATGTCACTGAAGTCTTCCAATCGAGGAAATAGCGTAACAAGAAAATTTCTCAAATGCAACTCTTAGTTTCCTTCTTGTTGTGTTGTTATTGTTGTTAGGTGCTGTAAAATCAGCTCCAACTCATAGCGACCCTATGTACAACAGAATAAAACACTGTCTGGTTCTGCATCAGCCTCACAATCCTTGCTATACTTGAGCCCATTGTTGCAGCCACTGTGTCAAGCCACCTTTTTGCAGGCCTTCCCCTTTTTCCCTGACCCTCCACTTTACCAAGCATGATATGCTTCTCAAGGGAATGGTCCCTTCTGACAACATTACCAAAGTGGGTGAGATGAAGTCTGGCCATTCTTGCTTTCAAGGAGTATTCCAGCTGCACTTCTTTCCTTCTTACACACTGGCATTGACTTAGTCTAAGATCCTTTTTTTCCCCCTGGACTAGCCGTCTAACTGGGCTTCCTGATGCCAGTGTTGAACCCTCAAACTATCCTCCTTATTTCTGTCAGAACTATTTTTCATGAGAGATTTTTGGTCATGTTATTGCTTATATTTTCGAGTGGTTAACCAAGTGTTTTGTACCTCAGTAAAAAGAAGGGTCTGGGATAAAACTCACTCCCAAGGGCTGGCTCTCAGCCCAACAGTAATAAGACTTACAGGCAGAACACCCAACCCAGGGTGATACACACACCTACTCTATGGAGATACATCCCTTGGAGAAATCAGCCATAGGGTACCAAAGGGGCAACGTTCAGACAAAGGAAAAGCTGGATAGACAGGAATGCATAACTAACAAGGGCACAGGGATGGGGGGCATCACTGGGAAGGGAGAGGAGAGTGGGTTAGGATTGGAGATGGTACCTGGGGAATGAAACCAAATGTACACGAACTGTTGAACATAAAACAAATTCTGCTCCGTAAATTTGCACCCAAAGCACTACTTAAAAAAGAGAGAGAGAGAGAGAGAGAAGGGTTTGTAGGACAGCAGAAATAAAGGTTGTTTATTTGCTGATGGAAATGAGACAACACAGGAAAATAAATAATGAGAAGGAAGACAGAGGTGAGAACTGCTGAAGTGATGTCTTTGAGTAGGTGAGAAGAGATAGGATCTAGTATGTAACTGAAGGAATCACCCTTCAATAAGGTCAATTCCTCCAATAAGAAGAGAAAAATAGATAAAGGGTGCAGATCCAAATCAGTATGATCAGTAGGTGGATAAGGTAGTAGAAGTCTGTGGAAGTTCTCTTCTGATTCCTTTTATACTTTATATTTGTCAATTTTATTTTACCTATCAATCATTGGAGTCAGCCACAGGGATTCAGGTGAGGAGAGAGAATCCAGGCATGCCCAAAGCAGTAATTACTATAATGAAATGAAAACCAATTACTATAATGAAATGTGCAAAGACCTGGAGTTTGAAAACCAAAGGAAAGAACATGCTTGGCATTTCTTA
Organism: Orycteropus afer afer; assembly: GCF_000298275.1. Classification (NCBI taxonomy): domain Eukaryota; kingdom Metazoa; phylum Chordata; class Mammalia; order Tubulidentata; family Orycteropodidae; genus Orycteropus; species Orycteropus afer. The sequence goes on from NW_006921732.1 coordinate 52,286, forward strand.
AGCTGAAAGAATTGAAGAGAAAAATTAAGCCTCGAGTTGCAATATTGAGAGATTCTATGAGCAAAATATTGAATGATGCAGGAAACATCAAGAGAAGATGGCAGGAATACACAGAGTCACTGTACCAAAAAGACCTGGTCGATCTTCATCCATTTCAGAAAGTGGCATATGATCTAGAACCAATGGTACTGAAGGAGGAAGTCAAAGCTGCAATGAAAGAATTGGAGAAGAACAAGGCTCCAGGAATTGACAGAATACCGATTGAGATATTTCAACAAATGGATGCCCCATTGGAGGCACTCACTCAGTTATGCCAAGACATTTGGAAGACAGCTACCTGGCCAACTGACTGGAAGAGATCCGTATTTGTACCCATTCCAAAGAAAGGTGATCCCACAGAATGTGGAAATTATAGAATATCATAAATATTGCACACAAGGAAGATCTTACTGAAGATAATTCAAAAATGTTTGCAGCAGTATATTGACAGAGAACTTCCAGAGGTGCAAGCTGGATTCAGAAGAGGACGTGGAACAAGGGACATCATAGCTGTTATCAGATGGATCTTGGCTCAAGGCAAAGAATACCAGAAAGATGTTTAATTGTGTTTTATTGACTATGCAAAAACATTTGATTGTGTGGATCATGACAAATTATGGACAACATTGAGAAGAATGGGAATTCCCGAACACTTGATTGTACTCATGAGGAACCTGTACCTTGACTAGGAGGCTGTCATTTGAACGGAACAAGGGGACACTACATGGTTTAAAATCAGGAAGGGAGTGCGTCAGGGTTGTAGCCTTTTCCCACACTTATTCAATCAATATTCTGAGCAAATAATCTGACAAGCTGGACTATAGGAAGAAAAACGTGGCATCAGGATTGGAGGAAGAATCATTAACAACCTGAGATATGCAGACGATACAACTTTGCTTGCTGAAAGTGAGGATGACTTGAGGCACTTATTGATGAAGGTTGAAGAATACAGTCTGCAGTATGGATTATGTCTCATTATAAAGAAAACAAAAATCCTCACAACTGGACCAATGAGCAGCATCACAATAAATGGAGAGAAGATTGAGGTTGTCAAAGAATTCCCATTGCTTGGTCCTACAATCAATGCCAGTGGAAGCAGCAATCAGGACATTAGACGATGTGTAGCATTGGGAAAGTCAGCCACGAAGGAACTGTTTCAAGTGCTGAAGAGCAAGGATGTCTCCTTGAGGACTAAGGTGCGCCTGACAGAAGCCATATTTCCAATCACCTCGTATGCATGTGAGAGCTGGACAATGAATAAGGAAGACTGAAAAAGAATTGATGCTTTTGAATTGTGGTGCTGGCAAAGAATGCTGAAAGTACCATGGACTGCTAAAAGAACTAACAGATTTGTCCTGGCGGAAGTGCACTCGAAATGCTCCTTGGAAGCGAGAATGGCCAGACTTCGTCTCACCTATTTTGGTCATGTTGTCAGAAGGGACCATTCCTTGGAGAAGGATGTCATGCTTGGTAGGGTGGAGGGTCAACGAAAGAGGGGAAGGCCTTCAACGAGATGGATTGACACGGTGGCTGCGATGATAGGATCAAGTATAGCAGGGATCATGGAGCTGGCACGTGATCGGGCACTGTTTTGTTCTGCTGTGCATGGGGTCGCTATAAGTTGGAAATGACTCGATGGCACCTAACAACATAACAACAACATCAATCACTGTGGTAGGCTATAGGGACACAGAGACATATAAATAGGGTCCCTGCCTTAGGAGCTCTGGTAGCATACTGCCTAAGGCATTTGACTGCTAACCAGAAGGTTGGTGCTTCAAACCAACCAGCCACTCTTTGGAAGGAAGACTGGGCAATGTCCTTCCACAGAGATACCACCTCAGAAACCCAAGAAGGGGCCGTTATGAGTTGACTCAACTTGATGGCAGTGAATTTGGTTGTTTTTTGTTGTTGTTTGTTTGTTTGTTTTGGTTTTGCCTTGAGGAGAATATAATCTAAATTTCTTATCTGAATGACAACATGGCCAAAGGTGCACATGGGCTCAGAGAATACTCAGGAAAAGAACCAAACTTTATTAAGTTCAAGGATCACTGATTTTGAGGTGTCTCTCAGATAATCTCAAAGAAATGTTCCTCCAAAGTGAGAATGGCCAGATTTCTTCTCACCTACTTTGATCATGTTGTCAGAAGAAACCAGTCCCTGGAGAAGGATATCATGCTTGGTAAAGCAGAGGATTAGCAAAAAAGGGGAAGACACTCAACAAGATGAATTGACACAGTAGCTACATCAATGGGCTCAAATATAACAAGGAGTGTGAGGATGGCACAGGACCAAGCAGTATTTAGTTCTGTTCTACATAGGGAGCCCACTCAACAGTACCTAACCACATAGCAACTCCAAGAACTTACTTCATAATTTTGCACATAACTGAATTTAGTTGCAATCACAAAAGGACAGTCAATAAATACTATATTGTTTTGTTGTTGTTGTTGTTATGTGCCCTTGAGTCGGACCTGACCCATAGCGACCCCTCCCTGGGTTTCCGAGGCAGTATCACTATGGAAGTAGATTGCCCCATCTATATTGTTACATCCCCTTAAGTCTTTCTCTATTACTGTTAGAATGATTAAAAAAACAAAACAAAAAAAAAATTGCTGTTGTGGTGGCTAGGTGAAGTAAGCCACAAACTCAAATAGGGCATACATATATATGTGTCATTCTTTCCATATTTCTGTTCTGCTCATGGACACTCAGCATTCAAGCACTGAATTATTAGTTTAACATGGCACTCAATTTGCATAAGACAACTCACTATTCCTAAATACTTACAAACATTAGGAGAAAAATCACATTGAATATATCAGAAAATGTCCTGTTTCTAACATGGTAGGAACTAATTTATGTTTCTGACATCATAGTATACAGATAATTTGCACATTGGTATGATTCAAGTTAGCAGTGTATAGAAGATTGCTAGGATATGAAATCTCCTGTATACTATGGTAATTTATCTCCACATTAGTTCATTGTAATAAAATCTGAACTTCTCAATAGCTTCTGGAAAAAAAAAAAAAAAAACATGCAGTGATAATATATGGTTTGTTCCCTGTTTGCTTTCAGAAATAAAAATACTAAATCAAAATTAGCATGGAAAAATCTGAACCTAGTAGGCGGTTAGGAATTTGAAGAGAATCAATTAGTACAAATATGAAGAGTTATGTGCTAGCATTGGAATAATGCTATTGAACATTACATTTTTACTACACTAAGTTTTCAAATGCATGGATCGATACTAAAAATTATTTCCTGGTAGTATCCAGTAAGACACTCTTAGGACACCAAATATGGTGTTTTGGACAATATCAGTAATATCAAAATTTAGTCTGTAACAAGTTGAGCTATTGTATCAGAATTATGAACTTCCAGTACTTATAAACCAAAGACACAAAAGATCTTTAAGCCTATTCCTTATTAACAGCTAACTGTTTTAACCTGATACTTTAATGACAAAACCAGTAATTGTCATAAGGAATGCAAAATTAGTATCTTCAAACCACGCTATTGTGACACAGACAAATTTATGAGACAAAATGGTCAAAACCAGACAGAATGAAATGAAAATAAAGACTTTAGCCTTGACTATCTCAAGATATAAGTAGTTATACATGCCTTTATTTTCCAGATGAGGGAATTCAGGCTCAGCTAAGTAGCTTGCACTGACATAACTAATAAATAGCAGAGACAGAATTTGAATTCAAATCTTCCTGACTCTACAGTGCCTTTTCTTATTGTCATAATTCACTACAATGTACAAGATTCTTTGCCAAGTCCATCAGGGAACTAATCCAGTCATTAAATAGATTACATTCTAGAAAAAAATAACTGTACTATAAAACCATGCATCTCTCAGATTGTCATTCTGTGGTGGCTTTCATGTTGCTATAAGGCTGAAGCCTATGATGCTTGTGTTTCAAATACTATCAGGGTAACCCATGGTAGACAGGTTTCAGCAGAGCTTCCACACTAAGACAGACTGGTAGGAAGGATGGGGGCCATGCACTTCTGAAAAAATTGGCCAGTGAAAATCTTATGAACAGCAATGAAGAACTGTCTAATATGTAAGTGGAAAACATTATGAATAGCTGTGAAACACTGTATGATATAATGCCAGAAGGTAATTCCTTCAGGTTGGAAGGCACTCAAGATTATTGGGGAAGAGCTGCCTTCTCAAAGTAGAGTCAACTTTAATAATGTGGATGGAGTAAAGCTTTTGGGACCTTCATTTGCTGATGGGGCATGACTCAAAATGGGAAGAAACAGCTGTAAACATTCATTAATAATCGGAACATGAAATACACAAAGTACAAATCTAGGAAGATTGGAAGTTGCCAAAAAATGAAATGGAATGTATAAAGATCGATATCCTAGGCATTAGTGAGCTGAACTGGACTTATATTGGCCATTTTGAATCAGATAATCATATGATCTGTGGTGAGAATGACAAATTGAAGAGGAATGGTAGCATTCATTGTCAAAAAGAACATCTCAAGATCTATCCTGAAGTACAATACTGTCAGTGATAGAATAATATCTATATGCCTACAAGGAAGACCAGTTAATACTACTGCTATTTAAATTTACACACCAACCCCTATAGCCAAAGATGAAGAAACTGAAGATTTTTACCAGCTTCTGCAGTCTGAAAATGACCAACCATACAATCAAGATGATTGATTATTACTATTGACTGGAACACAGAAGGTAGAAACAAAGAAGAAAGATTGGTAGTTGGTAGTATGGCCTCAGTGACAGAAATTAACACTGGAGAGAGCATTATAGAATTTTGCAAGACCAATGACTTACCTTTTTTTGACAACATAAATGGCAGTTATTCACCTCACCAGATGGGATATACAGGAATCAGACTGACTATATAGTGCCTGAGGCACTTGACTGCTAACCAGAAGGCTGGCGGTTCAAACCCACCGGCCACTCCTCAGAAGGAAGATGGGGCAATCTACTTCCGTAGTGATACTGCTGCAGAAACCCAAGGATGGGTAGTTATGAGTCAGGTCCGACTCAACGGCACATAACAACAACAACATATCTGTGGTAAGAGGCAATGGAGAAGCTCATTATCATCAGTCAAAACAAGGCCAGGAGCTGACTGTGGAACAGATCATCAACTGCTGATATACAAGTTCAAGCTGAAGTTGGAGAAAATTAAAACAAGTCCACAAGAGCCAAAATACAGCCTTGATTATATCCCACCTGAATTTAGATACCATATGATGAATATATTTGACACACTGAACACACATGACCAAAGACCAGATGAAACATCACACTCTCAGCCTTCATGATCCTGAGACCAGAAGAACTAGATGGTGCCTGGCTACCAATGCCAACCACTAGGGAAGGGATTAAAATTGGAGATCCCAGAGAGAGTTGAAGGGAAAATGTGGAACAAAATTTAAAAACATAAAAATGACCAGAATTACTGGACAGATAAAGACTGGTGGAACCCCAGAGACTATGGCACTGGGTTACCCTTCAGGCCTAGAAATGGACTTGCTTCCCTGGATTGGCTCTTAGCCCAACAGTAGAAAGACCTACATGCAGAACATCTACCCCAGGGTGATGCAACCACCTACTCTGAGGAGATGCACCCCTTAAAGCAATCAACCATGCTGCCCAGAGAGGCAGCATTCACATAGCGGTAAAACTGGGCAGACAGGAATGCATAGTTAAGAAGAGCATAGGGAGGGGGTAGTTACATGGAGGGGATGGGAGGAGTGTTTTTATGGTTAGGGATGGTAATTGGGGCTAGGAAATCAAATGTGGATGAACTGTTGAATGTAAATTTTCTTCGTAAATGTGCATTCAAAGCAAATTATATATATATATATATATATATATATATATATATATATATATATATATA
>NW_006921732.1:58329-62954 GCF_000298275.1 Orycteropus afer afer
AATGTGGAAATATATATATATATATATATATATACTAAATAACATCACAAAGAAGAAAGCAAATGGTCATTAAGAGCACACAAAAGGAAGAAAAGACCAAATTGCATGTCAGAAGAGACTGAAACTGCTTTTGGAAGCAATGGTGACATAAAAAAGGTGAACAAAGATTACAAAGGTCAGCTCAAGAAGACAAAGTTAATTATTATAATGAAATGTGCAAAGACATGGAGCTAGAAAACCAAAAGGAAACAACACAGTTGGCATTTCTCAAGCTGAAAGAACTGATGAAAAAAATTAAGTCTCAAGCTGCAATATTAAAGGATGGTTTTGGTTTTTTGGTTTACGTGCAAAATAGTGACGGATGCAGAAACCATTAAAAGAAGATGGAAGGAATAAACAGAATTACTGTACCAAAAAGAACTGGTTGATGTTCAACTGTTTCAGGAGGTAGCATATGATTAAGAACCAATGGTATTGAAGGAAGAAGTTCAAGCTACAATGAAGGCACTGGCAAAAAACAAGGCTCCAGGAATTGATGATATACCCACTGAGATGTTTCAATAAAGAGATGTAGTGCTGTAGGTGCTTACATATTTACGCCAAGAAATTTGGAAGAGAGCGACCTGGCCAATTGATAGGAAGAGATTGATATCAATGCCCATTCTAAAGAAATGTGAGCCAACAGAATGTGAAAATTATTGAACAATATCAGCAACATCACACACAAGTAAAATTTGCCAAAGACAATTAAAACATGATTTTAATTATATTAAGTATATTGATGGGGAATTTCCAGAAATTCAAGCAAGATTCAGAAGAGGATGTAGAATGAGGAATATCACTGCTGATGTCAGATGGATCTTGTCTGAAAGCAAAGAATACCAGAAAGATGTTTACCTGTGTTTTATTTACTATGCAAAGGGATTCAATTTTGTGGATCATAACAAATTATGGATAATACTGTAAAGAATGGGAAACCCAGAACACTTAATTATGCTATGAGGAACCTGTACATAGACCAAGAGGCTGGTCGTTCTAACAGATCCAGGGGAAAAAGCAAGAAGGGTATGCATCAGAGTTATATCCTTTCACCATACTTATTTGATCTGTATGCTGAGTGTGGTAGTTAACGTGTGTCAACTTGTCTGGGCCTGGTTTTGAGTGGCTGGGTACCTGGATGTAGTATTCCCCATGATGAGACTGGTAAACAACTCCATGATGGAATCTACTGTGAGCAGCTGAGTAGCTGCCTTACGGATGTGGTCTGTTTCCAGTGTATAAAAAGGAGCGTTGAGGAAGGTCTCTGGCTTTTGGCACATCTGGATCCTGCATTTGGCCGCATCTTCATCTCAGTGGCCTGCCATAGTGTCTGCCACTTGGTACTGTTAATGGATTTGAATTAGTAGCCTACTAATTGCTTGATAATTTTATGACTGTGCCAATTTACTTGTAGACCTTGGGTCTGTCAGCTTCAACAGGCAGAAACTGTCTTGAGTTAAGAGAAGCTTCCAGTTTCAGTGGGCCAGGAGCAAAAGAAAGAGCTCAAGTCCAAAGTCGAGGGGCTTTCACCCAACTCTCAGAGCTGGCACTTTGAATTTGGACTTCCAGCCTCCTAAAGTGTAAGAGAATAAATCCCTGTTTGTTAAAGCCACCCACTTGTAGTATTTTCTGTTAAAGCAGCACTAGATAACAAAAACACTGAGCAATTAATCTGAGAAGCTGGACTATATGAAGAAGAATGAGACAGCAGCATTTGAGGAAGATTCAAACCCACCAGCCACTCCTTGGAAGGAAGGTTGGGCAATCTACTTCCGTAGTGATACCACCTCGGAAACCCAAAGAGGGGTCACTATGATCCAACTCAATGGCAGGTTTGTTTTTTTTTTTTTTTTTTTTGATATGCAGATGAGACTACCTTTCTTGCTGAAAATGAAAATGACTTGAAGCACTTAATGAAGATGACAAAAGACTAAAGTCTTCGGTATGCATTACACCTCAACATAAAGAAAATAAAAATCCTCACAACTGACCAATAAGCAACATCATGATAAATGGAGAAAAGACTGACGTTGTCAGGGATTTCCTTTTACTCGGATCCACAATCAATACTCATGGAAGCAGAAGTCAATAAATTAGATGTCATTTTGCACTGGACAAATCAGGTGCAAAAAACCTTTTTCAAGTGTTAAGCAGTATAGATTTCACTTTGAAGGCTAAGGTGTGCCTGACTCAAGCCATGGTATTTTCAGCCACCTCACATGCATATGTAAGCTGGGCAATGAAAAAGGAAGACTCAAGAAGAGTTGATGCCTTTGAATTGTGGTGCTGGGGAAGAATAGTGGAAATACCATGGACTGCCAAAAGAGTGAACATATCTGTCCTGGAAGAAGTGCAGCCAAAATGCTTCTTAGAAGCAAGAATGGCCAGACTTTATCTCATCTACTTTGGTCACATTGTCAGAAGGGATTACTCCCTAGAGAAGGACATCATGCTTCGTAAAGCAGAGGGTTGGCAAAAAAGGGGAAGACTCTCAACAAGATGGACTGACACAGTGGCTAAAATGATGGGTTCAAGCACACCAAGATAGCCCAACACCAGGAAGTGTTACATTCTTTTTTACATAGGTGTTTGGCACTTAACAATATAAAACAGAATAAGATAGGCATACAAGAAGCTCAAGCAATAGGTATAATAAAGAAAGACATTAAAAAAATCATTTTCCTGATTATAAAAATGAGGAAAAGTTTTATGGATAAGATAGCACTTGAAATATGTCTTAAAAGAGAAATTGTTTTATCAAAAGGTGAAGATTTGATTATGGCAGGGGGGATTTGGGAAGGACATAGTCCGAGGCGTTTGTAAGAAAGGACAATAATGAACTCTGCAGCAAACAAAAAACAAAAAACTTTAACATAAAGTAGATACTTCAAGTTGGCTAGAACACTGGGTACAAATAGTGGAATAAAGCAAAAGAAGACTAAGAAAGACAGTTTGAGGCCAAACCAAAGGGTTTTAAATGACATGTTGAGGAAATTTTATTACATTTAAAAAGTATTCTGAAATTACTGACAGTTTTTGAATAGGCAGTGATGTGATTCAGGCTACACTTCAAGAAAATAACCAGAGCAAAAGCACGCACAACATATTGAAAGGGGAGAGCCCTGAATTAGGAAGGTAAATTAGGAAATTATTGCAATAGTCTTATAACTCCTAACTAGGACAATAATAGTAGGAATAGAGAGGGTAAGACAGCATAAAATAAATTGAACCAACAGAATTTAGTGACTTTTTCACTGTGGGTAGTGAAAACAGTAAAGAGTTAAGACAACCTCAACAATTAGAACCCAGATATCTAACCTCAATACTGACTTACTTTCACAAAATTAAAATTTTCATCAAATATGAAGGAGATTAATAATTAGGAGGCAAAATGATTTGCTTATCACAACTTTCACCTAAGAATTCCCATCTTCCACTGGATCTTTTGGAATGGCTTTTAAAAGTGTGGTCTGCAGATTTCCTGCAGATCAGAATCACCTGGGAGTATAGGTCTTTAGATCTTTAGATCTTTAGATCCCCGAATCTTCACCAGCAACAAAACAGATGTGGTGTGCTTAGAAACTACATTTAAAATAAAAAACACACAGCTCCTTATGACTGATAAGACTTCTTTCAAGTTTCAGAAGCACTGCTCTGGAAAACAGAGCCACAGGCATAAATTATGGAGCTGATATTACAACTGGGAAGTGCAAGCCCATAGAAGTAAACGTAAGGGTGAAAAGGAAGGTGGAATAAGAAAATATGAGAAACAATGCAAGGCAATGAGTTACTGCATTACTGTGATGGCTACTTCTTCACAAGAAGCTGCAAAGAGACACAGCAGGTTGACCATCAAGTGTGTTCAGTTGGCACATGGAATTATTCCACTTCAAGGAAGAAGTGCACCTTTGAGTATTCCACAGAAGAGAAAGAAGAGGGACTTTATCTGTACAGATCCTTCCTTATTCTCATTTTCCACTGGTCAATGTTCATTCATTACTTGGAGAACTAATTTCCCCACACTTCTGGATTGTGTCATCTGGCCCCTTAGGAAGATAGATATTACTACTTTTCAGTGTGGTATTTAATCCAAGTTCAAAAGTAGAAAGATGGCCAGGCACCAATCTGATATTGACTACAAGAAAGAAGGAAAAAGGTGGCAAAATGCATAGGAGAAGAACATGAGGTTTGCCTCTAATATTCTACATTAAATACTCTTCTTTTCAAAGTACTTTTCACTAAATATGTCTTTCTACAAAATCTACAAGCTTTGTAAAAACAGGTTGGAACAAGGATACTGGATATTACTCCTAAGGATACTACCCTGCTTCCACATTGAAATGATGAGCATACAATAATCATTAAGTGTCCTTTCACCTTAAATACAGAGGGACCAGTTTTCAACGTCAGCATTAGAAAACTGGACAAAATTCTACCTCATGAGTTAACTGTATTATACCTGAATTCATCTAAAGCATTTGTGACATTTGATGGAAAATTAAGTTGTTCAGGGTATACCTGAACATTGATAAAGCAGAGAATAATAGATTTCTACTACTATATATATATATATATATATATATATA
>NW_006921732.1:63054-74541 GCF_000298275.1 Orycteropus afer afer
AAAAAATCCAAAACTCACTGCCATCAAGTCGAATCTGACTCATAGCGACCCCTCCTTGGCTTTTCAAGGTAGTATTATTACTGAAGTAGATTGCCCAATCTTCCTTTTGGTGAGTGGCTGGTGGGTTTGAACCACCAGCCTTCTGGTTAGTAGTCAAATGCCTTAGGCACTATGCTACCAGACACACACATAATTACCCTTTTTTTTTCTTTACCAAATATATGGCATTTCCTTTACCTAATCAGTCTATGTGTGCATGCATGCATGCATGCAGATATAGGTGTATTTTCTCCAGGTGATCTCACATTAAATGACACAGTCAATCACTCTCTTATGCAATAACCTTGTCTTTGTCTTTGCAATCCACTCCCTCTGCTAAAATCAGATTGGTTTTTCATTCTGTTCTAAACAGATGCTGAGCATTCTTGGTGAACCATTTTTCATACCATTTTCCCTTACTATTGAACAATCACACCCTAACTGCCAACTACTCTCTACATAACTAAATCTCACAGCAGCCTTCCAAGAATAAGAAAATCTTCCTTAGCAAGCACCATCTACATTTTACGCACCTCACAATATCTATAGTATTTATTACTTACATATTTAATTGAAAATTATCCTGGTTACATTGTAAACTTTTCTATGAAGAAGAATGGTTTTCTTGAGTATATGTATGGAAATTCTTAATTCATGTTACTTATGCTTCATAAACATCTTATGTACCCAAATAGAAGGCAAATTCCTAAGGATAAGGATTAATAATAATAATAATAATGCCTCTAGGTAACTTTTTAATACACTGCTGTCAGAAGCACTCTGTAATTTACTCAAGTAGTAGGCAATGACTTTAATAACTATAAAACAAAACAAAACCTGTTGGTATCAAGCTGAATTCAACTTATAGTGACTATACAGGACAGAGTAGAATTGCTCCCATCCAAGACTATAATCTTTACAGAAGCAGACTGTCACATCTTTCTTCAGCAGAGTGGTTGGTAGGTTTGAACCACCGTCTAATCAGTTAACACCCTCCAAACAAAAGCCATTGCTATCGAGTCAAATCCAACTCCTAGTGACCCTAAAGTATAAAACAGAACTTCCCCATAGGGTTCCTAAGGCATATACCTTATGGAAACAGACTGACACATCCTTCTCCCAAGCAGCTGCTTATGGGTTTAAACTCCCAACATTGTGGTTAGCAGTGAAAAGTTTTAACCACTATGCCATTACCACTACCATTTATTGCTACACAGTTATATTACTTTAGATCTCAACTTCAATTATCTCAGTTTTGCAAATGAGGGAACCAAGTTTCACAAACATACTATTTTGCCAAAGCCAAGAGTGTTAACAAAAAGGAAAAAAGTAAATATGAATCCAGAGGTGTTTGATTCCAAACCACATTTTCTTTCCCCTATACTGTGCTGTCTTAACAGCGTTACACGCCATAGTGCTGAACATAAAAGTACACATTCAAAAAATATTTGCTGTTTTTTTTTGCTCTTAAAATTTATCAGAAGAGACTCTAAAACTTGCCCTTGAGCAGACAGTAGCAAAAGCAAATGGCAGAAATGACAAGATAAAAGAGCTGAACAGGAGATTTCAAAGAGCAGCTCCAGAAGACAAAGTCAATTATTATTATGAAATGTGCAAAGACATAGTGTTAGAAAACCAAAAGGAAAGAACACGCTCAGCATTTCTCAAGCTGAAAGAACTGAGGAAAAAATATAAGGCTCAAGTTGCAATACTGAAAGATTCTATGGGCAATATATTGAATGATGCAGGAAATATCAAAAGAAGATGGAAGAAATACACAGAGTCACCATATCAAAAATAATTGGTCAATATTCATCCATTCCAGTAGGTGCCATATGATCAAGAACCAATGGTATTGAAGGAAGATGTGGAAGCTGCACTGAGGGAAGTGGCGAAAAACAAGGCTCCAGGACTTGACAGAATACCCATTGAGATGTTTCAACAAATGGATGCCACAGTGGAGGTACTGACTTGGCTATGCCAAGAGATCTGGAAGACATCCTTATTTGTACCCATTCCAAAGAAAAGTGATCTCACAGAATGTGGAAATTTTCAAACAATATCATTAATATTGCATGCAAGTAAAATCTTACTGAAGATAATTTAAAAAATGGTTAAAGCAGTTTATTGACGGAGAACTTCCAGAAATGCAAGCTGGATTCAGAAGAGGACGTGGAATGACGGATATCATTGCTGATGTCAGGTGGAACTTGACTGTAAGCAAAGAATACCAGAAAGATGTTTACCTGTGTTTTATTCACTATGCAAAAGCATTCAATTGTGTGGATTATAACAAATTATGGATAACACTGATTATAATGGGAATTCCAGAACACTTAATTGTACTCATGAGGAACCTGTACGTAGACCAGGAAGCTGTCATCTAAATAGAACAAAGGGACACTGTATGGTTTAAAATCAGGAAGGGAGTGTGTAGGATTATATCTTTCCACCATACTTATTCAATTTATATGCTGAGAAAATAATCTGAGAAGCCAGACTATATGAAGAAGAACATGACATCAGGATTGAAGAAAGACTCATTAACAACCTGCAACACACTGACAACACAACACTGTTTCCTGAAAGTGAGGATGACTTGAAGCACTTACTGATGAAGATTAAAGACTACAGTCTGCAGTATGGATTATACCTAAATATAAAGGAAAAAAAAAATTCTCACAACTGGACCAATAAGCAGCATCATGATAAAAGATTGAAGTTGTCAAAGACTTCATATTACTTAGTTCTAAAATCAGCACCAATGGAAACAGCAGTCAAGACATAAGATGACGTGTTGGATTGTGCAAATCTGCTGCAAAAGACCTCTTTCAAGTACTGAAGAGCAAAGATATCTCCTTGAAGACTAAGGTGTGCCCAACCCATGCCATAGTATTTTTCAGTCACCTCATATGCATGTGAGAGCTGGACAATGAATCTTAGCTAGACCAAAGAAGACCTGATGCTTTTGAGCTGTGGTGTTGGCAAAGAATACTGAAAGTACCATGGACTGCTAAAAGAGCTAACAAATCTATCCTGGAAGAAGTTCAGCCAGAATGCTCCTTGGAAATGAGAAGGGTCAGGCTTTGTCTCACCTACTTTGGTCATGTTATCAGAAGAAACCATTCTCTGGAGAAAGGTATTATGCTTGGTAAAGTGGAGGGTCAATGAAATAGGGAAAGGCCCTCAACAAGATGGATTGGTACAGTGGCTGCAACAATGGGCTCAGGTATAGCAAGGATCATGGGGCTGGCCACAGGACTGGGCAGTGTTTCATTCTGTTGCACATAGGGTCACTATGAGTTGGAGATAACTCAATGGCACCTAACAACAACAACAACTTAAAATTTATACATAAGCAGTCATTGCACATATGAATGGTCAATGAATTTTTGTTGGGTGAATTAATGAAGGCTCAATGAAGAAACTAAAACTCTTCATAAAAAATAGAATTTAAAGATATAGACAATGAGCGAGTACATTAATTGTACTGCTTATAGATATGACTATTCCCTTTCTGTCTTGGTGCTAAAAAATAAGACAGTCATAATTCTGACTATTTAGGCATAGTAATAATAGGTGGAAGGGAAGAAAGAAATATCCATAAGAGTCCTTCTGAGTACACCTGCCTCCTACTTATCACTCTGGGGCTATTAAGAATGTCTGGCACAAGGCTGTCTGCACTAAAGTTCATTCATAGGTTTCTCCACCTAACCTATGAACACTGAAGGGCAATGACCTAGCTAGTCATTTTAGACATGCTGACCCAGGGAAATGATTAATGTGTCTAAATATGGAATAGTCACTAAGGTGTTTAAAATCTATCATTTATCTTCTTACGAAAATCACTGTCTCTCCTTTTCCTGGGTTTGCCTGATAAATGCTGATTTTTCTACCCTTGGTCTCATTAATTTTCTACCCATTTATTACAGAAACATTTACTGCAGAGCTATGTGCCAAATACTGTATTAAGCTACACCAGGGGAAAGAGATACAATCTGAGAAATGCCCTTGCCCTCTAGCTCAAATTCTAATAGGAAGGACAGAAATGTAAATAACTCACTATAGAAGAGGAGAGGAAGAGACAGGAATCTCCAGATGAAAGATAGGAAAGGATCATTAAAGATACAATATTGAATGGATTAGAAGGTGCATCATCTGCAAGAAACTAAAACCACAGTTGTAGAAGTACCAAGCTAGAAGAGAATTCTAGAATGTTCCAGCTTCAAGGAAACTACAATTAATTTACATTAAAAAAAAAAAAAAAACACTACTACTTGCAAAGTACTTCCAAGCCACTGTACCAGACTATGGAGATACATTTATAAATTCTGGCCCCTGACCACATCAAAGAAATCCAATCCAGAAAAGCCCATGATTACCTACTACTAAGCAAAGGGCTTTAAGAAGAATATGTATATAGAGAAAATAAAATTGAAAATTTTCTTAATGTAAAACGTCACATCTCCAGTACAAGATGATAAAGCAACCTTTGCTTAAGATCCACTATCTTATTATAAACTGAAATATTCTGCCTTCAACTATGCTTCTACAAAGACATGTACAAGCAGCACATGACTAAATTGCTTCCACCTCCCCTCCTCCACTTCCAGCCCTCACTTCCTGACACTACCCCTTGCCTTCAAGCAAAAATGACCACTTCCCCTTAGTGACTCTATATATATGCTATTCATTCTTCAATCAATTTATTTACTCACATATTTAATCAACAAGTATTTGTTAGTGCCCATTATGGATAAGACAGCATACTAAATGTTGGGATATACAGCAGTGAATAAACCAGACAAAATCCTATTCTCTTGGACCTTATATTCTATTAACAGGGATACATATAATAATCAAATAAACTAAACAAATATTTAAAAAGTCTGTGATGATAAAGGAGCTCTGGTGGTGTAGTGGTTAAGGCATCTGGTTCCTAACCAAAAGGTCAGAGATTGAGCCCACCACCTGCTCAGTGGAAGAAAGATGAGACAAGTCTGCTTCTGTAAACATTTACAGACTTGCAAATCCATTGGGGGGTATTATGAGTTGGAATTGACTCGATGGCAGTGAGTTTGGTTTGATTTTGGTGGTAATCCTAAGTGCTAAGGACAAAAATAAAGTGGGCTAAGAAGGAAGGATGGGAGAGATGGAAAGAGTGTTTGTATTAGTTGTGTAGCCAGCAAAGACCTTCCAGATAAAATAACATCTAATCATAAACCAGAGCAAAGTGAGACACTACCATGTAAATATCTTGAGGATAAAGCATTCCAGGCAGAAGCTCAGAGGCCTGAAGCAAGAGTTTGGATACTATGTTGTTGTTGTTGTTATGTGCCGTGGAGTCAGCCCTGACTCATAGCGACCCCTCCTTGGGTTTCCGAGGCAGTATCGCTATGGAAGTAGGATTGCCCAACCTTCCTTCCGAGGAGTGGCTGGTGGGTTTGAACCACCAGCCCTCTGGTTAGCAGTCAAGTGCCTTAGCCACTATGCTACCAGAGCTCCCTTGGATACTATACTGGATATTATACTTAGGGACCAGTCAGATGAGTGGTGCTGGTGACTTAAACACTACCAGACCCTGTAGCTTTTCTTTTTTTTTTTTTTTAATTTTTGTTGTGATTTAGGTGAAAGTTTGCAGCGCAAATTCACTTTCCATACAGCAGCTCACATACACTTTGTCTCATGACATTGACTGCAATTTCCCACAATGCAACAGTTTCCCTCCCACTTCCTCCCCATAGTTACCTCTTTCCTGTGTCTTTCCCTCCCATGCACTCCTGGCCCCCAAGCTGTCTTTCTGTGCATACACAGCCCTTCTGTTCTCCCACGATTGATCTCTCCAAGGAGTGTATCTACCTAATGTAAATGTTCAGCTGAAATGCCTGTCTTTTGTTTGGCTGGAAGCCACGGGAATGGCTTCAATTCCAGACTTGAAGGGCAGCTAGGGGCCATAGTCTCAGTGGTTCCATCAGGCCCTATCAGACCTTTTTTTTTGTAATGACTTTGAGTTTTGTTCCATATTGTTCTCCCACTCTGTCCAGGATCTTCCTACATAGATTCCCCCTCTAAGTGGTTAACAGTGATAGCCAGGCACCATCTAGTTCTGGTCTCATAGTCGTATAGGCTGAGGATCACAAGGTGTGCCAGTCACTTGCACTAACTGTTTCCATGTGTCTTTGGCTTTCTTCATTCTTCTTTGCTCTGGATGAGGAGACACCCATCATTGCATCTAGATGGCCACCTGCAAGCTTTTAAGATTCTAGTCGTTACTCGACAAAATAGGATGTGGAACAATGTGTTTTGTATAGTAGATTATACCAACTGAGCTTAATGTCACCTGCCAGTATGGTCCTGAGCCCACAGGTCCAACTATTCACTCCTCTGGGTAGCTGGCTGTGGCCAAGTGACTACAACCTTGTCCCTTGTCAGCTCTACTATGTACCTAGGAATTCTTATAGAACATATAGATACACTTGTAGAAACATTGTCTGCCAACCCTATATACAGTCATGGGCACACTCCCACCCCCCAGACCCTGGAGCTTTATAGTCAACACTATAAGCCCCTATAAACCTTTAGGGTCTCTACATGCATCCTCCATCAGACTGTGAGCTTTCTGACAGCAGGGACCTTTCCTAGTTACCTCTGAGGTCTCATTGCCTAGGACAGAACCTGATAAATTAGTTCCCCAGTAAATCTTTACCTCATTAATTAATGAGTTAGGCTTCAACTCTTCTTCTCTCCTTTGCTTAATTCACTCCCTGATATTACTTATGAAATGGAATGTGTCCTTCACTAGGATTTATGCTTTTAGGAAGGCAAAGATTGTGTCCGATACATGTTTTCCTCTTTCGTCCAATCCCAGGCCTAGAACCCAGTATACAGTTATGCAAATATAATATGTTGTTGTTAGGTGCCATTGAGTCATCTCCATCTCATAGCAATACTATGTACAGCAGAACAAAACACTGCCCAGTCCTGTGCCAGCCGCACAATACTTGCTATACCTGAGCCCACTGTTGTAGCCACTATGTCAACCCATCTTGTTGAGGGCCTTCCCCTTTTTCATTGACCCTCCACTTTACAAAGATGATATCCTTCTCCAAGCAATGATCCCTACTTACAACATGACCAAAGTAGGTGAGATGAAGTCTGGTCATTTTTACTTCCAAGGAACATGCCAGCTGCCCTTCTTCTAGGATAGATTTGTTAGTTCTTTTAGCAGTCCATGGTACTTTCAGCATTCTTTGAAAACACCAAAACTCAAAAGTATCACCTCATCTTTGATCTTCCTTATTCATTGTCCAGCTCTCACATATATATGAGGAGATTTGAAAATACCATGGCTTGTGTCAGGCACACCTTAGTCTTCAAAGAGGTATCTTTGGTCTTTAGCACGTGAAAGAGGTCTTTTGCAGCAGATTTACCCAATGCTATACGTCATCTGATATCTTGACTGCTGCTTCCATTGGTCTTGATTGTAGAACTAAGTAATATGAAGTCTTTGTCAGCTTCAGTCTCTCCATTAAAGTGATGCGGCTTATTGATCCAGTTGTGAGGATTTTTGTTTTCTTTATATTGAGACGTAATCCATACTGGAGGCTGTATTCTTCAATCTTCATCAATAAATGCTTCAAGTCATCCTCACTTTCACCAAGCAAAGTTGTGTCTTCAGCATTTCAGCAGGTTGCTAATGAGTTGCTCCAATCCTGATGCCACGTTCTCCTTCAAGTAGTCCAGCTTCGCAGATTATTTGCTCAGCATACAGATTGAATAAATATGGTGAACGGATACAACCCTGACACACACCCTTCTTGATTTTAAACCATGCAGTGTCCCCTTGTTTGAATGGCAACCTCTTGGTCTATGTACATGTTCCTTTTTGAATACAATTAAGTGTTCTGGAATTCCCATTCTTCCAAATGTTATCCATAATTTGTTATGATCCACACAAGCAAATGTTTTTGTATAGTGAATAAAACATAAGTAAACATCTTTCTGGTATTCTT
This sequence comes from Orycteropus afer afer, assembly GCF_000298275.1. Lineage (NCBI taxonomy): Eukaryota > Metazoa > Chordata > Mammalia > Tubulidentata > Orycteropodidae > Orycteropus > Orycteropus afer. Next base: position 71,106 of record NW_006921732.1, read on the forward strand.
TGCTTACAGCCAAGATCCATCTGACATCAGCAATGATATCCCGCAATCCACATCCTCTTCTGAATCTAGCTTGTATTTCTGGAAGTTCTCTGTCAACATACTGCTTCAACTGTTTTTGTATTATCTTCAGTAAGGTTTTACTTGCATGTGATATTAATGATATTGTTCGATAATTTCCACATTCTGTGGGACCACTTTTCTTTGGAATGAGTACAAATATGGATCTCTTCCAGTCAGTTGGCCACGTAGCCATCTTTTAAGTCTGTTTGCATAGCCAAGTGAGTGCCTCCTGCATGACATCCATTTATTGAAATATCTCAATGGGTATCCTGTCAATTCCTGGAGCCTTGTTTTTCACCACTTTCTTCAGTGCAGCTTTGACTTTTTCCTTCAGCACCATTGGGTCTTGATCATATCCCACCTCCTAAAATGGATGAACACTGACAATATTTTTTTTTTGGTACAGTGAATCTGTGTATTCCTTCCATCATCTTTTGATGTCTCCTGCATCATTCAATATATTGCCCATCAAATCTTTCAATATTGCAACTCAAGGCCTAAATTTTTTCCTTAGTTCTTTCAGCTTGAAAAATGCCAAGCATGTTCTTCCCTTTTGGCTTTCTAATTCCATGTCTTTGCACATTTCATTATAATAATTGACTTTGTCTTCTTAAGCTGCCCTTTGAAATCTTCTGTTTAACTCTTTTATCTTGTCATTTCTTCCATTTGATTTAGCTACTCATCATTGAAGGTCAAATTTCAGAGTCTCTTCTGACATCCATTTTGATCTTTTCCTCCCTTCCTGTCTTTTTAATGACATTTTGCTTTCTCCATCGATGATGTCTTCATGTCATTGCACAATTCCTCTGGTTTTTGATCATTGGTGTTCAATGTATCAAATCTGTTCTTTAGACAGTCTCTAAATTCAGGAGGGATATAATCAAGGTCATATTTTGGCTCTTGTGGACTTCTTTTAATTATCTTCAACTTGAACTTGCATACGCACAGCTGATGCTCTGTTCCACAATCAGCTCCTAGCCTTGTTTTGGATGAAGATATTGAGCTTTTCCATCACCTGCTGCCACAGATGTCGTCTCTGATTCCTGTGTACTCCATCAGGCAGAGTTCATGTGCATACCTGCCATATGTGTTGTTGAAGAATGGTACTTGCAATGAATAAGTCATTGGTCTTGCAAAATTCTATCGTGCCATCTCCAGCATTATTTCTATCACTAAGAACATATTTTCCAACTACCAGTGATTTTTCATTTCCAACTTTTGCATTCCAGTCACCAGTGATAATCACCACATCTTGATTGCATATTTGCCAATTTCAGATTGCAGAAGTTGGAAAAAATCTTTAATTTCCTCATCTTTGGCTTTCGTGATTGGTTAGTAAATTTGAATAGTAATAGTATTAACTGGACTTCCTCGTAGGCGTAAGGATATTATCCTATCTCTGACAGCTTTTTACTTCAGGACAGATCTTGAAACATTCTTTGTGATGATGAATGCCATGCCATTCCTCTTCAATTTCTCATTCCCAGCATAGTAGATCATATGGTTGTCTGATTCAAAATGGCCAAAACTGGTCTATTGCAGCTCACTGATGCCTAGGATATCAATCTTTATGCATTCCATTTCATTTTTTACAACTTCTAATTTTCCTAGATTTATACTCTGTACATTCAACATTCCAGTCATTAATGGATGTTTGCAGCTGTTTCTTCTGTTTCTTCTCATTTTGAGTTGTGCCACATTAGCAAATGGAGGTCTTGAAAGCTCTACTTTATCCATATCATTAAGGTCAGCTCTAATCTGATGAGGCAGCTCCTTCACAGTCATATCCTGAGTGCCTTCTGACCTGAGGGGCTCATCTTCTGGCACTGTATCAGGCAATGTTTCAGGGCTATTCATAAAGTTGTCCAGTAATATATCAGACAGTGTTTCACTGCTATTCATAAGGTTTAACTAGACAATTTTTTGAGAACTGGATGGGCTCTTCCTTCTCCTGAGTCTGTCTCTGTCTGGAAGCTCTGCTGAAACCTGTCCACCATGGGCAACCCTGCTGGCATTTGAAACACCAGTGGCAAAGCTTCCAGCCTCACAGCAACACGCAAGGTACCACCGTATGACAAACCAACAGACAAGTTCATCTCCATTATCTTCCTGCCTGGGGGCTCTCCACCCATATATATTATATAAATATATTTATATAATTTATATATAATTTTATTATTTATATAATATAAATTTATATATTTTGTTTATATAATATAAAACCAATATAAATTAAAATTACTGAAAGAATAAGCTGGGTTCACTGTTACCAGAAGACACCTGGAATCTAGAATAAAGAACAGAAACCCTAGGAAATCAAAATTTTCTAAGGAAATAAAAAATTTGTCATCAAGTGGATACCAATTACATGACCTCATGTGTATCAGAGTACAATTGTGCTCCAAAGGGTATTCAATGGCTGGTTTTCCATTAGCTGACTGCCAGCCCTTTTTTCTGAGGAAGTTCTGATGTGAAAACATGGAAAAATGCTACATTCTGATGTAAGGGAACACTTACATAATGTGTATCACTACTACCCTTAACTCACACCTACACCATTTTACAGATACAACCAGAATCATCCTGTCATAATGATAATATGCTTCCAGGAAACATAGCTGGGTCAGAGGGGAATGGCCCTAGCTAGGGCAACCAGGAGGTTTGAAGTACAATACCGGAAAAGTTTAAGATGCTCATATGTAGCTCCAGCTGGTAAATGTCCAAGAGGTTTGGGCCATAGACAGTCATGCCTACCAAGCATATGAGTGGTCCAGGCAAATAAAATTACTGACATCTGATCTCAGCCAGTGATTGGGAAAAAGAAAAGGATTTGGGTATACACATGCTGAAAATTAAGGATCAGAGTCCTTTCAAGAGGACAAGGATTTAAGGCACAGAGGTTTGCTGTTGTTGTTAGGTACCTTTGAGTTGATTCCAACTCATAGCATCTCTATGTACAAGAGAACAAAACACTGTCTGGTCCTGTGCCAACCTTACAATTATTGCTATTCTTAAGCCCATTGTTGCAACCACTGTGTCTATCCATCTCATTAAAGGTCTTCCTATTTTTCACTTACTCTCTACTTTAACAAGGAATGGTCCCTTCTGATAACATGACCAAAGTACGAGAGTCGAAGACTGGCCATTCTCACTTCTAAGGAGCATTCTGGCTGTACTTCGTCCAAAACAGACTTGTTCCTTCTTCTGGCAGTCCATGGAATATTCACTACTCTTCCCCAATTGTTGTTGTTGTTGTTAAGTGCCGTCGAGTCGTTTCTGACTCATAGCGACCCCATGCGCAGCAGAATGAAACACTGCCCGATCCCGCACCAGCCCCACAATCCCTGCTATACTTGAGCCCATCATCGCAGCCACC
>NW_006921732.1:75778-87130 GCF_000298275.1 Orycteropus afer afer
TCCAAATCTCTTGGCATAACTGAGTGAGTGCCTCCAATGGGGCATCTGTTTGTTGAAATATCTCGATCGGTATGCCATCAATTCCCGGAACCTTGTTCTTCACCAGTCCTTTCATTGCAGCTTTGACTTCTTCCTTCATTACCATTGGTTCTAGATCATATGCCACTTCCTGGATAAAGATCGATCAGTTCTTTTTGGTACAGTGACTCTGTACCACAATTTAAATGACTCAATTCTTCTTTGGAGTTCCTGAATAGTTTTCTAGCTTTCGCATACGAAACTTCGCATATGAGACTATTGAAAACACATGGGTTAGGTCAGGTGCACCTAAGTTTTCAACATGATACCTTTGTTTTTTAACACTTTAAACAGTGTTAAAACTTTTTAAACACTTTTATTAGCTTTTTAAATGGTCTTTGCAGCAGATTTTCTCAGTGCAATATGTCATTGGATTTCTTATCTGTTGCTTCTATGGATGTTGATTATGGATCCAAATAAAATTAAATCTTTGACAATTTCAACCTTTTCTTCATGCATCATAATTGCTTATTGAGCTAATTATGAGGATTTTTGTTTTCTTTATGTTGAGGTGTTGTGGTGGTTATGTTTGTGTGTCAACTTGGATGGGCCTGGTTGAGTGGCTGGGCAGCTGGTGGTAGTTACTCCCCATGATGAGACTGGCAATCAACTCCATGGTGAGATCTACCACAAGCAGCTGAGTAGCTGCTTTGGGTATGTGGTCTGCTTCCCATATATAAGCAGCAGAATTGGGAATGATCTCTAGCTTATGGTACGCTTGAACCCTGCATGTAGTCGTGTCGTTGTTCAGCAGCCTGGCATGCTCCGCCAACCTTGGGACTTTCAATGGACTTAAGTCAATGGCCTGCCGTGTGGTTTGGTAACATCAGGACTGTGCCTTTTTACTTCTCAACCTTGGGTTAGTCGGCCTCAGAAGCCAGCAGCTGAGTGAAGAAAAGCCTCCAGCTTCAGTGGGCTGGGAGCAGGAGGCATAGCTGTAACCCAGGGTTGAGGGGCTTTCACCCAGCACCTAGAGCTTGGCACTTTGAACTTTGACTTAAAGCCTCCAAATTGTAAGAATAAACTCCTGTTTGTTTAAGCCATTCCATTTGTGGTATATTTCTTGTCAGAGTGGCACTAGGTAACCAAAACATGTGTAATCGATACTAAAGGCTGTCGTCTTTGATCTCCATCAGTAAGTGCTTTAAGTCATCTTCACCTTCAGCAAGCAAAGTTGTATCATGTGCATATCATAGGTTGTTTAATGAGTCTTCCTGCAATCCTGATGCCACATTCTTCTTGATGCATGCCAGTTCCTCCAATTATGAGCTCTGCATATAGATTAAATAAGTGTGGTGAAAGGATAAAACACTGACACATCTTCCTTGATTTTAAACCATGCAGTATTCCCTTGTTCTGTTTGAACGACCACCTCCTGGTCTATGTACATGTGTTCTGCAATTACCATTCTTCGCAATGTTCTCCATGTTTTCTCATGATCCACACCACTGAATGTCTCTGCATAGTCAATAAAACAGAGGTAAACATCTTTCTGCCATTTTCTGCTTTCAGTCAAGACTCATCTCACATAAGCAATTATATCCCTCATTCCATGCATCCTTCTGAATCTGACTTGAATTTATGGCACTTCCCTGTCAGTGTACGTCTGAAACCATTATTGAATTGTTTCCAGCAAAATTTTACTTGCATGTGATATTAATGATATCTTTCAATAATTTCCACATACAGTTGGATAGCTTTTAAGAAAACAGCCATAAATATGGATCTCTTCCAATTAGTTGTCCAGGTAACAGTTTTCCAAATTTCTTGGCATAGATGCATTAGCACTTTCAGTGCTGTTTCTGTTTGTTGAAATATCTCAACCGATATTCTGTCAATTCCTGGAAACGTGTCTCACCAATGCATTCAGCACAGCTTGGGCTTCTTCCTTCAATACCATTGGTTCTTGATCATATGCTACCATCTGAAATGGTTGAATTTTGACTAATTCTTTTTGGTACAGTAACTCGGTATTCCTTCCATGTTCTTTTGATGCTTCCTGTGTCACTGAATATTGTACCCATACAATCTTTCAATATTGCCACTGAAGACCTGATTTTTTCCTTGTTTTTTCCAGTTTTAAAAATGCTGCACATGTTCTTTCCCTTTGGATTTACTAACTCCAAGTCTCCACATGTTTCATTATAATACCTTACTTTGTCTTCTCTAGCTGCTCTTTGAAATCTTCTGTTCAGCTCTTTTAAATCATCATTTCTTCCACTCATTTTAGCTACTCTTCATTTAAGAGCAAGTTTCATTGTCCCTTCTGACATCGACTTTTGTCTTTGTGTGTGTGTGTGTGTGTGTCCTGTATTTTTAATGACCTTTTACTTTCTTCATGTATGATGTCCTTGATGCCATCCCCAAACTCATCTGGCTTTCAGTCCCTGAAGTTGTGTGTGTCAAATCTGTTCTTCAGATGGTTTCTAAGTTCAGGAGGGACATACTCAAGGTCATATTTTGGCTCTCATGGACTTGTTTTAATTTTCTTCAGCTTCAATTTAAACATGCATATGAGCAATGGATGGTCTATTTCACAACTGGCCTCTGGCCTTGTTCAGATTGATGATTTTGAGCTTCCTCATTGTCTCTTCCTACAGATGTAGTTGATTTGATACCTGTGTTTTCCATCTAGCTGAGTCCACATGTATAGTCACCATTTATGTTGTTGAAAAAAGGTATTTGCAATGAATAAGTCATTGTCTTGCAAATTTTTATCATGCAATCTCAAACATCATTTATGTCACCAAGACCAAATTTTCCAACTACCGATGCTTTTTCTTTGTTTCTAACTTTTGTATTATAAGCACCATTAATTATCAATGTACTTTGATTGTATGTTTGATCAATTTCAGACTGAAGTTGGTAAAAATCCTCAATTTCTTCACCTCTAGTTTTAGTGGTTGGTATGTAAATTTGAGGAATAATTGTATTAACTTGTTTTCCTTGTAGGTGTATGACCATCATCCTATCACTGACAGTACTGTAATTCAGGATAGATTTTGAAATGTTCCTTTTGATAATAAATATGATCCTGTTCCTTTTAAGTTTGTCCTTCCCAGCATAACGGACCATATGATTGTCTGATTCAAAATGACCAATATGAGTTCATTTTAGCTCACTAATGCCTATGATATTGATCTTTAAGCATTCCATTTCAGTTTTGAATTTCTAATTTTCCTAGATTCATACTTTGTCCATTCCACATTCTGATTATTAATGGATGTTTGCAGTAGCTTTTCTCATTTTGAGTCATGCTACATCAGACCTAGTGAGATACTAATTCTAAGATTCCTAGCTGGGTGACTAGTGGAACTATGACATGGTAAAAAGAGTCAAGCAAAAACCAAGTTCTGCAGACTATACCAACACAAAAAATATGCTACAACTTGTAGGCAAATGACCAGGATATGTCTCTTGCTCATTCAATAGCAATGCTAATTATCAGAAGCTCTGATATCTCTTACAGACATTATGTTCTAGTCAAGATTGGCTCAGGGATGAGGAAGACTGGGACAAAAGACAAGGCCCATTACTAGTAGATCTAATTGCTGGAAGCCAAGAAGAGGAAGTTAAAGGTAAGAAAAATAGTGGGGGGAGCTATTCCACATAATCAGATAAGTGTCAAGATAGAAGGACCATTATAAACCAGCAAGCCCAGCTCTATCATGATGGCTTTAACTTCCTCTCTACCCTTACCCTCATATTAAAGATGATCTGTCCTATTGACAGCCCAGAAGAAGAAGTCCACTTTATCCAAAACTGCCACCTTGGGCTACAGTTGACTAGACCAAATTAAGCCAATCATATTTTCCCTCTGATAATTTGTAACTGACTATAAAACTGAGTTTGTCTTAAGCAGGTCAAAGTCAACACTATGATAACAGAAAGCCACAACAAGCTTGAGAACAGAAACTAAAAGCCTTAGAGAGAAAGTTGCCCTAAAGGAAAGGGAACAGAACATAGAGTACTCAGAGAGAAAGACTCTACACCATGCAAGCCAATGATACAAACAGAAGAAGGAAAATGCTACTTGAAAAACTAATAGTTTTTTTAATGCAGTGCCTAAGGCATTTGACTGCTAACCAGAAACCTGGTGGTCCAAACCCACCAGACTCCTTGGAACGAAGGTTGGGCAATCTACTTCCATTGTGATACCACCTCGGAAACCCAAAGAGGGGTCGCTATGAGTCGCATCTGACTCCATGGCAGTGAGCTTGTTTTTTGGTTTCTAAACCTAAAAAAATTGAACCCACTGCCATATAGTTTACTTAGACTCATAGTGACCCTATGCGACAGAGTAGAACCGCCCCATAGAGTATCTAAGGCTGTAAAGCTTTACAGAAGCAGACTGCTTTATCTTTCTCCTGTGGTGCAGCTGGTGGGTTTGAACAGCTGAACTCTTGGTTAGCAGCTGAATGCTTGAACCACTGCACCACCAAAGTTCCTTCTTTATGTCTTACAGAAGGGTTACAAATGTTGTCTTTATTAATAACTGAGAATCCTTAAATAAAATTTTCCCTGAAAAATAGTCTTGCTCTCTAGAAGTTTTGAGTCTTTAATAACATGTAATTCTCATTTGTAATACTGTTATTTATAGCCCTCTGTTAAATATTCAGATTCAATTATAATTATTCTATCCCAAAATAAAATTAAGCTATACTTTAAATATGATTCAGTATTCCAGGGTTCACAAATCTCAGGAAAAAGAAAACACAAAGAGAAACATATACCCTTCTCATCAGCAGTGGGCATCCAAATTTTACTTATAAAATTACTTCCCATATTTTACCTTGTTTGGATGTATAAAAGGTTAATAACTAATTCCATTTACAATGCTGATCCAGCAAGAAAGAAATTAATTTGGCATTAGAGTAGTAACATCAATTTCCCATGTATCTGAAATAATGCTTTTACTGGAAAGAGATTAATATCAATTCCATAAATCATTCACATGCTTTTTTCCGGAGTTTGAGACATCTGAGTAATGTCATACGTGAGCTAATATCACTTTGTGCATACTCCGTTCATTAATCTATGCCTGAGGTTGCAGAGGAGTTGTCAGGAGAAAATATAAAATTTTAAAAAGAATCAATCTTTCTGTTCTGAATTTTTTGTGACTTTTTTTAGGTAAGGTTAGTCAATTGTTGCCAGAAAAGCAATGACATTGATCAACACTACCAGCCAACATATTCAAAGAAAAATAATTAACATTTTATTAATTATCTTTAATAGTGGTTAACAATTACTTAACATACACATGGTAAAATGTAAAATTTGGTATAAAGATTCCATTAAAGATCTTCAATAAAATGGTGTCGCAGAGGAGAAATGAGTCTAAGCCTCTCCTTTAAGTAGCAGCTCTTCTAGGTCACTACTGAATTTCATATTCACACAATCTCAGTAATGTATATAACATAGAGATCACATTCCAACTCCAAAACACAACCCTAAATTCCTCAATAATACCGAATGAAAAAATAAGATCCAGACATGTGGGCTCAGATCTCCTGTTACTGTTCCTCTTCAACCCATATGGTTTATTCTGGCTCATAATAACCCCATCCATGTACAACAGAACAAAACACTGCCCTCTCCTACTCCATCCTCACAACCGTTCCCATGACTGAACCCACTGTTGCAGTCACTGTGCCAATCCATCTCATTGAGGGTCTTCCTCTTTTTCACTGACCCTTTATTTTATCAATCATGATGTCTTTCTCCAGGGACTAGTCCCTCCTGATAACACATCCAAAGCACATGAGATGAAGTCTCAGCATCTTCGCTTCTAAGGAGCATTCTGGCTGTACTTATTCCGAGACATATTTGTTAGATATTCTGGTAGTCCACAGTATATTCAGTATTCTAATTCCAAGGCTTCAATTCTTCGTCAGTATCCCTTATTCATTATCCAGCTTTCACATACATTTGAGGTGACTGAAAATCTCCTAATGCCAAGTAAATATTAGTTATTTTTGATCAATTGATAAGTATTAATGTAAACTTAAATCTTTCAAAGCAAGTCCTCTGTCACTGCAAAAACTGCAGGGTAAAGAAATTATATGAAATAATGGAAAGAACCTTGGTCTTTAAAACAGATACAATGGACTTCTGGAAAGATGGCAGAATAGGCAGAAAGACTGCACAGACTCTCTTCAACAAAGAGAGGGGGAACCAATTAACAAAGATACAGAAGATAATCCTAGACCACTGAGCCTTGAAGGGAAGGATATAGAAATGGACTAACTACAACTAGCAGAAGGAGCTCTGGTAGCATAGTGGCTAAGGCACTTGACTGCTAACCAGAAGGCTGGCGGTTCAAACCCACCAGCCACTCCTCGGAAGGAAGGTTGGGCAATCCTACTTCCGTAGTGATACTGCCTCAGAAACCCAAGGAGGGGTCGCTATGAGTCAGGGCTGACTCGACGGCACATAACAACAACAACAACAACTAGCAGAAGAACTTGCATGAAAACACCAAAAAAGGAGACATATGGAGCTGTGGTCTGGCAGCAATTGTGATGGCACAGACAGCTTGGATACTGCTGAGGGGCTGTAGGACCTAAGAATTAACCTAAAAATTGGCCCTGCTAGCCAGGGACTGCATGGAGGACTGCTCTGGTGGTTGGGAAATAAAAGGGGATGAAGCAAAGAGGAAGGCAGGCTGAGCTGTGGACTTTTGTCTGTCTGGAGGGCACAGCCATTTTGAATGTTTACAAGCAGCCTGATGATTTTGGATATTTAAATCAACAGCATTCTCCTAGATTCCAGGTATAAGAACAGGCTCCACTTGCTGGGAAACCCAGGGACATTCCGGACCCAGATGACTGGAAAGGTGTGATATTCTTCTTGTTACTCTTATACCCCACACCCTATTGGTGAATGGGGTTGCAGCCATCCCTCACTCCCACACACTTTCTGGGCCGGTAGGAATTCCATCCCAGTCTGCGAACACAGACAAAGCCTGGGTGCCCTGCTCCTCCTGTCCCAATATTGTTTTTACTTTTTTTGGTTTTTGAGTTTCTTTGTTTTTGTCTGTTTTAAGACTACTACTACTATTATTATTATTGTCCTTTTTACTATTATTCTTTATGCTTCCTCCCTCAGGTTCTACTTTTCAGCTTTTTTTCTTTTCCCTGTTCCTGGTTGCATTATTACCTTTTCTTTCTCATGGTTAACCCCATTCCTTGTTTTTCTTTTTGTGTTTTTCCCATTTTATTCTTTATTATTCTCCTCTTCTGCCTTTTCTCTTATTGCCCTCTTCTCCTCACATATGGCAGGGATTTTTTTTTTTCCTTTTTCCATTATTTTGGTTGCTGTTCCTGTGAGATTACATGGTGTATTTTTTGTCCATTTGCTTTTATTTCTTTTATGGTTATTCAATTGTTATTTTTGTCTAAGTGAGTGGAAGACAGCAACAGTTCCCATACACCACAACGACACACACACTTCCTACAGCTTCACTTACTAAGAGCCACCACTTCCTTCTCCACCAATGGGCCAATGATAAACAACCACCAAGAAGAGACTAACTCACCCTTCTTGGCTATTCTTCACAAAGAGTTATCAGAGATCTAAATACAAAAACACCACAATGTCTCAGAGACAACAGACCATCACAGTCCACACAAAGAGCAAGATAAAGTTGTAGAAACAAGGGAGCAGGATACAGACCCAGAATACATCTCAAAGCAAGAAGCAGCATTGGAACTCTATGATAAGGAATTCTAAAGAATTATATTAAGGTATCTTCAAAGGATTGAGAGACAGAACAAGGAAAACACAGATAAAGCCCTAGAAGAATTTTGGAAGAAAATCAAGAAAAAAGGACAAAATAAAAGAAAAATTAGAAATAATTCTAAACCTACAGATAGAAATCAAGAAGATTAATACTAAATTGTCAGAAATAGATAACATATTGGAAGGGCAAAGGAGTAGAATTGATGGAATTGATGCAATGGAAGACAGAATTAATGACACTGAAGACAAATGCCTGAATAATTATTTGGAAAGGGATCAATCAGAAAAAAAAGATCAAAACAAAATGAAGAAAGCCTAAAGTTCATGTGGGATACCATCAAAAGGAATAACCTACGTGTCACTGGAATTCCAGAGCAGGAACAGAAAAATAAAAACAGTGAGAAAATTGTCCAAGAATTTTTGGAGGATAATTTCTCTGATATGATGAAAGATGAGAATATATCCACTCAGGAAGTCCAATGAACCACAAACAGGATAGACCCCAAAAGAAAATCATCAAGACATATGATCATTAACCTCATCAAAACCAAAGACAAAGAAAGAATCCTGAAATAAGCATGGGAAAAAAAAAAAGTCACTTACACAGAACAACCAGTAAGAAAAAGCTCTGATTTCTAAGCAGAAACCATGCAAGTGAGAAGGCAATGAGATGGTGTATATAAAACCCTGAAAGAGAAAATTTTTCAACCAAGAATTATATACCCGGCAAAATTGTCCCTCAAATATGATGGTGCAGTTAGGAGATTTAAAGATAAGCAGAAACTAAGGGAATTTGCTATGCTAAAACCAGACCAATCTTATATGAGATACTAAAGGGAGTACTTTGAAGAGAGAACCAAAAATAGAAAATAAAAATCAACCATTAATACACAAGATATCACAACTCAGAAACAGCAGCTATGGACATATCCAAAGTAAAATAAACTTACAAGATTGTAAACAGGGAACCAGAGACATCAATTGCCAAGTGAGGACAACTACAAACCAAAAAAAGGGAAAATACTGTGTAGTTACAGAACTTCTAAATGGTGAGGAAGTCAAGAGAAGGGACTGTTCTAATCTCAGGGAGAAAATTATAAATCACAGAGTAACTTCAAAGAAAAATGATAAACCTTGACATCACAATAAAAAAAAGGACAAGCACAAATATTCAGTAAATATTAAAACAACAGCAACAAAGGAAATGATAACAGGATTCATAAACATAATGAGCTCAGCACAGAAAATAATATGGAACAAAGAAACCAGAAACACCATGAAAAAACACATAACACCTAACAAAATAACAGCAACCAATTCATACTTGTCAATAATTACACTGAATGTTAATGGATTTAATGTACCACTCAAGAGATAGTTGCAGACTGGATAACAAAACAAACCCATCAATATGCCATCTACAAGAGAAACAACTTAGAGACAAAGACAAAAATAGTCTAAAAACCAAAGGATGGAAAAAGATATATCAAGAAACCAGCAATTGTAAAAGAGCAGGGGTGGCAATATTAATTCTGAGCAAATTGATTTTAAGACAAAAACCATCATACAAGACAAAGAAGGACATTATATAATGATTAAAGGATCAATTGAACAAGAAGATATAACTATAATAAATATCAATGGATCCAATGAAAGAGCCACAATATTCATAAATCAGATTTTAAAAGAGGTGAAAAGACAAATAGATGACTCCACAGTCCTGGTGGGAGACTTTAATATACCACTTTCGATGAAAGATAAACAACTGGAAAGAAATTCAACAAAGATGCAGAACAGCTAAACAATACAATCCACCAACTTGATCTTATAGACATCTACAGAGCATTTCACCAAAAAAACAGCACAATATGCATTCTTTTCCAATACACATGGAACATTTTCCATGATAGACCATATATCAGGCATGAAGCAAGCCTTAATAAATTTAAAAACATTGAAATATTGCAAAGCATCTTCTCAAATAATAATGCTATCAAATTAGAAATTAACAATATGAAGGTCACCAGAAAAAGAGTAAACACATGGAAACCGAACAACACCCTCCTTAAGAAAGACTTGGTAAAAGAAGAAATAAAAATTGAAATTCAAAACTTACTTGAATCAAACAAGAATGAAAACACAACATACCAAAATCTTTAGGACACAGCAAAAGCAGTGATCAGAGGCCAATTTATAGCAATAAATGCACACATCAAAAAGGAAGAAAGAGTCAAAATCAACACTTTAAACCAATACCTCCAACAATTAGCAAAAGAATAGCAAGAAAAGCCTACAGTCACCAGAAGAAAGGAAATAATAAAGATTCGAGCACAAATCAATGAAACAGAAAATAGAAGGGCAATAGAAAAAAATCAACAAGACTAGAAGTTGGATTTTGAAAAGATCAATAAAATTGACAAATTACTGGCAAATTTAACAAAGGAAAAGAGGGAGAGAATATAAATAACACAAATAAGAAACGAAATGGGTGACATCACAACAAAACCAACTGAAATAAAAAGGATAATATCAGGATACTATGAAGAACTGTACTCCAACAAATTTGAAACTCTGGAAGAAATGGACAGATTTCTAGAAACACCCCACTTACCTCAACTAACAAACACTGATGTGGAAAATTTGAACAGGTCCATAACAAAAGAAGAATTTGAACTGGTCATACAAAAATTACCAACAAAAAAAGTCCTAGCCCAGATGTTTCACCAGAGAATTCTAGGAAACATTTAGAGAAGAACTTACACCACTCCTACTCAAACTATTCAAAAAAAATAGAAAAGGATGGAATTCTCCCTAACTCATGTTATGAAGCAAGCGTAAACTTGACACCAAAACTAGGCAGACATCACTCAAAGGAAAAACTACAGACCAATATCCCTCATGAATATAGATGCAAAAATCTTCAATAAAATCCTAGCCAATAGACTCCAACAACATATCAAGAAAATTATTCATTATGACCAAATGTGGTTTATATCAGGTATGCAAGGATGGTTCAACATCAGAAAAACAATCAACTCATCCACCACATAAATAAAACAAAGGAGAAGAACTACATGATCATATCAATTGATGAAAAAATGGCATTCGATAAAATCCAACACCTATTCCTGATTAAAATGATCAGCAAAATAGGAATAGAAGGGACATTCCTCAACATAATAAAGGGCATCTATGTAAAACACACAGCCAACATTATACTTGATGGAGAGAGACTGAAACCATTCCTCTTGCGAACAGGAACCAGACAAGGATGCCCTCTATCACTACGTTTATTCAACAGTGTACTGGAAGTCCTAGCGAGGGCCATAAGGCAAGAAAGGGAAATCAAAGGCATCCAAATTGGTAAAGAAGAAGTCAAAGTAACCCTGTTTGCTCATTATATGATCCTATACCTAGAAAACCCAAGAGACTCAGTCAAAAATCTACTGGAACTAATTGAGAGATTTAGCATCATGGCAGGATATAAGATCAACTTCCAAATATCAGTTTCATTCCTCTACACCAGCACAGAGA
>NW_006921732.1:87332-88580 GCF_000298275.1 Orycteropus afer afer
AAAGAAAAGGGAAACCAATTAACACAGACACAGAAGAAGATAATCCTGGACCCCTGAGCCTTGAAGGGAAGGATATAGAAGTGGACTAACCTCAAATAGCAGAAGAATTTGCATGAAAATACAAAAAAGGAGACAGACAGAGTTGCAGTCTGGCAGTGAACCTGAGCGATCCTGACAGCATGGCACAGACAGCTTGGAGATTCCTGAGTGCTGGTAGGACCTAAGAATTAACCGAAAAATCAGCCCTGCTAGCCAGGGACTGCATGGAGGACTGGTCTGATGGCTGGGGAATAAACGGAGAAGGTGAAGAGAAAGGCGGACTTAGCTGTGGACTTTTGCTGGTCCGGAGGATGCTGCCATTTTTAAGGTTTAAAAGCGGCTTGACTATTTTGGATATTTAAAGAGAAAGCACTCTCACAGATTCCTGAGGCTTAAGAACACATTCTGCTTTCTAGTAACCCCAGGGACACTCCAGACCTGCAAGACTGAAAAGGTACGACATCCCTCTTATTACTCTTATACCCCACACGCACTTGGTGAACGGAGGTGTGGCCATCCTCCACTCCCAACTACCTTCAGGGCCCACAGGAACTCCATCACAGTGTGTGTGCTCAGATAGAGCCTGGGAGCCCTGCCCTGTCCTCCACCGACTTTTTTTTCTCTTTTCTTCTTTTTCTTTTTTTCTTTTTTGCTTTCTATTTTCTGGTGATTAGTTTGCTTGTATTTGTCTGTTTTAAAACAACTATTATTATTTACTTTTGTCCTTTTTAATATTATTCTTAATCTTCCCTTCCCAAGTCCTAGTTTGCAACATTTTTTCTTTTCCCTATTCCTGGTTGAATTGTTTTTTTGTTTTAATTTCAGTCTCCCTCCCCCCCCCATTTTTCTCATGGTTAACCCCATTCATTGGTTTTTTGGTTTTTTTTTTTTTGCATTTTTCCCTTTTTTTTTCCTTCATTATTCTCCTTCTCTACCTTTTTTCTCTTAGTGCCCTATCCCCAGATATTGCAAGTTTTCTTGATTTTTCTTCTTCTTTTTTCCTTTTTTGGTTAATGTTCCTGTGTGATTACATGGTGTATTTTTTGTCCATGTGCTTTTAGTTTTTTGATGGTTATTCAGTTGTAACTTTAGTCCAACTGAGTAAGCAACAGTCCCCATAAGATACAACTACACCCACACCTCCTACAACTTCACTTACTGAGCGAGAGCCACTACCTCTTTCTCCACCCATGGGCCAACAGTAAAAAA
>NW_006921732.1:93792-107714 GCF_000298275.1 Orycteropus afer afer
GTGATAACACAATTCATAAACCAAATGAGCTCAGCATAGAAAATTATATGGAACAAAGAAATCAACACCATGAAAAAGCACATAACAAAAATGACAGCAACAAATTCATATTTGCCAATAATTACATATCTGGCAAGGGACTTATCTCTAAGATTTATAGAAAACTCCAATGCCTCGACACCAAAGGAATTAACAATCCAGTTGAAAAATGGGCAGAAGACATGAATAGACACTTTACCAAGGAGTGTATTCAGGTGGCCAGCAAATACATGAAGAAATGCTCACAAACATTGGCCATCAGAAAGATGTAAGTCAAAACAACGAGATACCATTTCATCCCTGCACTGATGGCAAGATTCAATGAGACAGAAAATAATAAATGCTGGTGGGGATTTGGAGAGATTGGGACTCTCATACACTGCTGGTAGGACTGTGAAATGATACAACTACTGTGGAAAGCAATATGGTGATTCTTTAGAAAGCTGGAATTGGAGATACTATTTGACCCAGCAATCCCATTACAGGCATATATCCTAGAGAGGTGAAAGCCAGGATAGGAACAGATATATGCACACTCATGTTCATCTCAGCACTGTTTACAATAGCAAAAAGATGGAAACAACCTACGTGCCCATTAGCAGAAGTGTAGATGACCAAACTATGGTACACACACATAATGGAATCTATGTAGCACTGAAGAATAATGTAGAGTCTGCAAAACACCATATAATATGGATGAACTTGGAGGACATTATGCTGAGTGAAATAAGTCAATCACAGAAGGACAAATATAGTATTAGTTTGTTGTTATGGAGGGTCAAGGAAAGGTTTATATATGGAAGGAAACTTTCTTTATTGGTTGTCAGGGTTGGGAGGGTAAGGGAGGGAACACTGCAAAAAGAAAAAAAAAATGCATTGACCCATGTCACTTTAGTTTTGTGTATTTCACTGTACTTAAGTTATATTTCAATAAAATGCATTTTTTTAAAAAAGTATGTACTGGTAGCCAACAAACAGATGAGGAAATCCTCACAATCGTCAGCCTTTAGAGAGATTCAAATCAAAACAACATGAGGTATCATCTCACTCCAGCAGTAATAACAAAGTTCAACAAGACAGAAAATAACAAATGCTGGCAAGGTTGCAAAGAGATTGGAACTCTCATACACTGCTGATGGGACTGCAAAATGGTACAACCATTGTGGAAAATGGTATAGCATTTCCTTAAAAAACTGACAATAGAAATAACATTTGATCCAAAAATTCCATTACTAGGAATGTATCCTAAAGAGGTGAGAGATAGAACATGAACAGACATACACACACCCATGTTCATCACAGCACAATTCATTATAGCAAAGGAATGGAAACAACCTAAATGCTAATCAACAGATGAATGGATAACCCAACTGTGGTACATTCACACAATGGAATATACTATGCTACATTAAATAACAATGAAGAATATACAAATTATCTCACAACATGGATGAATCCGGAGGACATTATGAGTGAAATAAGTCAACCACAGAAGGACAAATATTGTATGGGTCCATTACTGTAAAAAGTCAAGGAAGGATTTGCTTAGGGGAGGGAACTCACTTTGTAGGTTACTGGGGATGGGAATGAAGGGGAAGAGAAACTTATAGACTAGTGAGGGGCCACAGGTTGATTTGGGTGAGGGGAGAGATGGTATGGAAAGAGTCTGTGACCAGCATGATAACACTGAGGAAAGAAAGGACACTGAAACGTGCATGTAAGATACAGACAACTTAAGGAAATACTAGTATATGCACAATACTGCATCACCACTAACACCAAACACCAGGCTACAGATAAATGCATAAACAAGTGAGAAGATCAGATGGGGGTAGGTGAATAGGAATATACCCAAACTAGGGATAGATTTGGATCAAGATAATCATAAATATGCACTTGTGCTACAAAACTAGACACATATATCACAGAAGCAACAGAAGACAGAGTTGGAGTAATTTCTCAGAGACAACCAAACACCCTGAGAGAGAGAATCACCAGGCCTACAGACTTGGGACTGTAGTCTCGTGGGACATCATGCCCAACTGGCACAACATAATACATAAAAATCTTGTTCTACAACCTACTTTGGTGAGTAGTGTGACTGGGGTCCTAAGAGCTTTTGAGTGCAACTATTGGTCTCCTCTCATCTGAATCAAAGAAGAGTGAAGAAAATCAAAGTCATCTGGAAACAATTAGTCCAAGGATAAGATGTACCACAAGGACCTCAGCATTCATAACCCTGACCAGAAGAACTAGATGGTGCCTGGTTACCAATGTCAACCACTCAGAAAGGATCAAAACTAGAGTTCCTGGATAAAGTGGGAGGAAAAATGTGGAACAAAATTCAAAAACACAAAGATGACCAGAATTACTGGTTGGATACAGACTGGTGTAACCCCCAAGACTATGGCCTCAGGGGGTTACCTTTCTGACCTAGAAATGGACTCACTCCCATGGATTGGCTCTCAGCCCAACAGCAGAAAGACCTATATGCAGAACACCTACCCAGGGCGATGCACTCACCTACTCTAGGGAGATGCACACCTTACAGCAATCAGCCCTGAGACACCAGAGGGGCAGCATTCACATAGAGAGAAAGCTGGACAGACAGGAGTGCATAGTTAAGAAGGGCACAGAGAAAGAGTAGTCGCAGGGATGGAAGGAGAGGAGAGTTTGTTACGGTTGCGGGCAGTAATCAGGGCGTGAAATCAAATGTGCGTGCACTGTTGAATGTAACAGAAATTTGCTTTGTAAATTTGCACCCAAAACACAATATAATTCAATTAATAAATAAATAAAGACCAGTCCAAGTACATCATTAACGTATATTGGAGCTAAAATTTAATCCTTTCCATTCTGCAGCACTGTGTCCCTGACTATGTTGCTTCTAGCCTCTAATTCCCACATCAGGCAGGGAAGAGAGAACTTGCATTTATTCAAAAAGCTCAGGAATCTCTGAAAGAATACAGATTCTAGGATAAAGAATTATTTCCCAAAATAAAGTGCAAACCCAGACAGTAAAATGAAATTACATGGGTACACGGTCAAAGCCAAATAATAACAACTTCAGCTGAAGCCATAAGATAAAAACTCGGTGTTGCTGTTGTCAGGGGCCTTCAAGTCAGCGCCAATGCATAGTGACCATGTACAACAGAACAAAACACTGCCTGGTCCTCTGCCAGCCTCTAAATCCTTGCTATACCTGAGCCCATTGTTGCAACCACTGTATCAATCCATCTTGTTGAGGGTCTTCCCCTTTTCCGTTGACCCTCCACTTTAACAAGCATGATATCCTTCTCCAGGGAATGGTCCATTCGGACAACATGACTGAAGTAGGTCAGATGAAGTCGCTATTCTCACTTTCAAGGAGCATTCTGGCTGCACTTCCTCCAGGACAGATTTGTTTGTTCTTTTGGCAGTCCATGGTACTGTCAGTATGCTTCGCCAACACCACAACTCAAAAGCATCAACTCTTCTTCGGTCTTCCTTGTTCACTGCCCAACTCTCACATGCATATGAGGTAACTGAAAATACCATATGGCTTGGATTGGATGCACCTTAGTCTTCAAGGAGACATCTTTGCTCTTCAGCACTTGAAAGAGGTCTTTTGCTGCAGATTTGCTCAGTGTAATACATCGTGTGATGTCTTGACTGCCCCTTCCATTTGTGTTGACTGTGGAAACAAGTAATATGAAATCTTTAACAACATCAATCTTTTCTCCATTTACTGTGATGCTGTTTATTGGTCCAGTTGTGAGGATTTTTGTTTTCTTTATGTTGAAATGTAATCCATACTGCATACTAAAGTCTTTAATCTTCATCTGTAGGTCCTTCAAGTCACCTTCATTCTCAGTAAGCAAAGCATATCACAGATTAACGAGCCTTCCTCCAAACCTGATGCCACATTCTTCTTCATATAGTCCAGATTTTCAGATTATTTGTTCAGCATACAGATTGAATAAGTATGATGAAAGAATACAGCCCTGACACATACCCTTCCTGATTTTAAACCATGCATTATCCCCTTTTTCTGTTCCAATGACAGCCTCCTGGGCTATGTACAGGCTCCTCATGAGCACAATTAAGTGTTCTGGAATTCCCCTTCTTCTCAATTTTACCCATAATTTATTATGATCCCCACAATGGAAGAATTTTAAACATAAGTAAACATATTTCTGTTATTCTTTGCTTTCAGCCAAGATCCATCTGATATCTATCTGCTATCCCTCGTTCCACGTCTTCTTCTGAATCCAGCTTGCAATCCTGGAAGCTCTCTGTCAATATACTGCTGCAACCATTTTTTAATTATCTTCAGCAAGATTTTACTTGTGTGTGATATTAATGATACTGTTTGATAATTTCCACATTCTGTGGGATCACCTCTCTTTGAAATGGGTACAAATATGGATCTTTTCCAGTCAGTTGACCAAGTAACTTCTTCCAAATTTTTTGGCATTGACTAGTGAGTGCTTCCAGTGCAGCATCCATTTGTTGAAACAACTCAATGGGTATTCCATCAATTCCTGGAGCCTTGTTCTTTGCCAATTCATTCTGTGCAGCTTCAACTTCTTCCTTCAACACCATTCGTTCTTGATCATATGCCACCTCCTGAAATGGATCAACATTGACAAATTCTTCTTGGTACAGTGACTCTGTATATTCCTTCCATCTTCCTTTGATGTTTTTTGCATTATTCAGTATTTTGCCCACAGAATTTTTCAATAGTACAACTCAAGGCTTGAATTTTTTCTTCAGTTCTTTCAGCCTGAGAAATCCCAAGCATATACTTTTGTTGGTTTTCCAACTCCAGGTCTTCGTACAATTCATTATAATAATTGACTTTGTCTTCTCCAGATGCTCTTTGAAATCTCCTGTTCAGCTCTTTTATCTTGTCATTTCTTCCATTTCCTTTAGCTACTGTCTTTTCAAGGGCAAGTTTCAGAGTCTCTTCTGAAATCTATTTTGGTCTTTCTTTCCTGTCTTTTTAATGATCTTTTGCTTTCTTCATAGATGAGGTTCTTGTCGTCATTCCACAATTCCTCTGGTTTTTGGTCATTGGTGTTCTAAATTCAGGAGGGATTTAAAATATAAAAATGTTACATTTTGGCTTTCATGGACTTGTTTTAATTGTCTTCAGCTTCAACTTGAACTTGCTTTTCCATCACCTCTTGCCACAGATGCAGTCGATCTGATTTCTGTATACTCCATCTGTTAAAGTCCATGTGTATGGCCACCATTTGTGTTGTTAAAAAAAGGTATTTTCTATGCATAAGTTGTTGGTCTTGCAAAATTCTACCATGCAATCTCCAGCATTATTTCTATCACCAAGACTATATTTTCCAACTACCTGAGCCTTTTCTTTGTTTCCAACTTTTGCATTCCAATCACCAGTAATAATCAACACACCTTGATTGCATGTTTGGTCAATTTCAGACTGCAGAAGTTGGTAAAAATCTTCAGTTTCCTCCTCTTTGGCTTTGGTGTTGGTGTGTAAACTTGAATGATAGTAGCATTAACTGGTCTTCCTTATAGGCATACAGACATTATCCTATCACTGACAAAACTGTACTTCAGGATAGATCTTGAAACATTCTTTGTGACAATGAATGCCACGCCATTTCTCTTCAATTTTTCATTCCTGGCATAGTAGATCATATGGTTATCTGACTCAAAATGGCCAGAACTGGTCCATTTTAGCTCACTAATGCCTAGTATATCAATCTTTATGCGTTCTATTTCATTTTTGACAACTTCCAATTTTCCTAGATTCATACTTCATACATTCCATGTTCCAATTATTAAAGGATGTTTGCAGCTGTTTCTACTCATTTTGAATCATGCTACATCATCAAATGGAGGTCCCAAAAGCTTTACTCCATCCACACCATTAAGGTCAGCTCTACTCTGAGAAGGCAGCTCTTCCCTAGTAATATTTTGAGTGCCTTCCCACCAACCATAGGGGTTCATTTTCTGGCATTATATAGGACAGTGTTTCAGGGTTATTTCTAAAGTTTTCCAATAATATCTGAGACAATGTTTTACTGCTATTCATACGGTTTTCACTGGCCAATTCTCTGAGAAATGGATGGCCCCTTCCTTCTTCTGAATCTTAGTCTGGAAGCTCCGCTGGAACCTTTCCATCACAGGCGATCCTGCTGACACTGGTGGCATAGATTCCAGCCTCACAACAGCACTCAAGCCACCACAGTACAACAAACTGACAGGTGAATGGTAGAGGTCCAAAAATATTATGGTCATAAACATCATAACATTTCTATATAATTATGGTTTGTTTTGAAATTTTGTATATACAAGACACCCCACCTCACACCAGACCCCCCTCCAAAAAAAAAGCCCTCTGAGCAGCCCTTCAGTCCACACACTTAAGTTCTATTTTAAAATGTCAGAAGTTCATCAAGAACACAATTCACTCAACAAGGCGGTACAAAGTAATTAAACACGACTTAACTCAGGAAACTGCTAAATTGACAACACTTTGAGCCACAGTGTTAACTATCATCATTAAAGCACAGCTTGCCCTAAAGTTCAGCAAATCTTGCCTAATTTGGCCCTGAACTATGAGGAGCCGCAGATGGTAAATTGAAGACCACACCCACCATTTACAAGAACATCAGGGAATCACTAAGATTTTTTGCCTTCAACATTGATGCAAGAAACAGTCAGCTTTCAGTGAGTAAACAGCCCATGCCAGGTAGTACAGTAAAAGGAAGTTAACATGGGAAACTAGTTGAAAATGTAACTGAAAGGCCAGCCAGGAAAGTAGAGAACAAAAAGATCAGCAACAGCAGAAAGCCTCCACTACCACCCCACCACCACCACCACCACCCGAGGAATAGAGAAGCAAAGGCAGAAGGTTGTGATACCCTGGGAGCCAAGATGTTAGGGAATCCAAGAAGTTAGGACCATGAGGAAGGAATTGTCTGGCAAGACAATGAAGATGTAGCCACTGCTGGAGATGATGACCAAAGCAGAGGCAGGGAGAAATGCCCTGGTTTATCCTACTTCCTGCCCTTAAATCTCCTGCTATTGTTGTTATGTGCTGTTGAGTAGGACCGACTCATAAGGACCCCTCCTTGGGTTTCTGAGGTGATATCACTACAGAAGTAGATAGTCCAACCTTCCTTCTAAGGAGTGGCTGATAGGTTTGAACTGGCAGCCTTCTGGTTAGCAGTCAAGTGCCTTAGGCACTATGCTACCAGAGCTCCTATTTGCTGAAACTAGCCAGAAGCCAGATGATAAGAGAGCCTGGAAAAAAAAAAAAAAAAACATTGTCAGGCGTTTGGTCCCCAGCAGTACAGAGCAGAATGAGGAAAAGTTGAGAATGGACCTAATTCTAAACAGGCAAATGACCTGCACAATATATATCTACACCTTCAGAAGGCAAACCTATTTGAGGCTCAGAACCCATGAGCTGTTTGTGTGGATTTTTCAATACTGCAGTACACCATCAAAGTATGACTATTTCATGGAGAGTGAAGAATAAAAATGCAAACAAAATGCTAGTTTTGCTAATTGATGTAATTTTAAAAACTTTATTTGAGAATGAGAAGCAGGAATAATACAAAGTAAAAGGAAAATTCAAATTAAAAAGATATCATTTGGTTATCATTTGAAAGAGTATTTACTTATGTCTTACCCATTACCCACTGCCATCAAGTCGATTTTCACTCATAGTGACCTTTTAGGACAGAGTAGAATTGTCCCAAAGGGTTTTCAAAGCTATATATCCTGACAGAAGCAGACTGCCTCATCTTTCTCCCGAGGAGCAGCAGGTGGGTTCAAACCGCCAAACTTATGGTTTGCAGCTGACTCCTTTAACCATTACTCCATCAGAACTCCTTATTTATGTTTTAATTTTAAATTAAGACATACTCAAGTGGCACTTTAAATGCTTTTGTAAAGAGGGCTGGAAAAGAACTCAATCAATCCTAATCACATGATATGTCTCCCCCTTTTTTTTTTGCAGGTATTTTACTTCTAAAGCATGGAAAAAAAATCAATGACATCAAGCCAGAATTGACCCTATATGACTGAGTGGAACTGCCCGCACAGGGTTTCCATAGGAGAGTGGTTTATGAGTGGTTTATGGGCTATTAGTAATGAAAGTCCCCTTCAAAGCAATGTCTCATATAATTAGAAAAGAGGATTTGAAGAGGTGTGTAAACAAGATTTCATTAATTATACCTCACCTTTGTTCAGTTGTTCATTCTGAGGTTTTTAGGTTCACAAATAAGACTATACCATATACCATATAACATATATATTATATACCATAATTCTTAGAGGAAAGTTATTTAGGAATGGAATATTTTATTTCCTCCTCAAAGAGGAGATAGAGGGAATACAAGAAGGAAAAATATATAAGATACATAACTCTATAATATCTCCATATAATTCAGTAAGCTAACCAAAAATTTAATAAACAAATGAAAATCCTACTATAAGAGAAGTTCAAATTTGTTTCATTTGAGTCAGAAACAAAGAACATAATTAAATAATTAGTCTATAGTTTCATAGTTCCAGGTGCTGGCTCTCGGGAAGGTTTCTCTCTCCATGTGGGCTCTGTGGGAAAACGGTTGCAGCAGTAACTTCCAGAGATGCAAGCTGGATTCAGAAGAGGATGTGGAACAAGGGATATCATAGCTGCTGTCAGATGGATCTTGGCTCAAGGCAAAGAATACCAGAAAGATGTTTAATTGTGCTTTATTGACTATGCAAATGCATTTGATTATATGGATTATGACTAATTATGGATAAAATTGAGAAGAATGGGAATTCCCGAACACTTGATTGTACTCATGAGGAACCTGTACTTTGACCAGGAGGCTGTCATTCAAATGGAACAAGGGGACACTGCATGGTTTAAAATCAGGAAGGGAGTGCATCAGGATTGTATCCTTTCCCCATACTTATTCAATCTATATGCTGAGCAAATAATCTGAGGAGCTGGACTATATGAAGAAAAATGTGGCATCGGGATTGGAGGAAGAATCATTAACAACCTGAGATATGCTGATGATACAACTTTGCTTCCTGAAAGTGAGGATGACTTGAGGCACTTACTGATGAAGACTGAGGAACACAGTCTGCAGTATGGATTACATCTCAATATAAAGAAAATAAAAATCCTCACAATTGGACCAATAAGCAGCATCACGATAAACAGAGAGAAGATTGAGGTTGTCAATGAATTCACATTGCTTGGTTCTATAGTCAAGGTCAATAGAAGCAGCAGTCAGGACATTAGATGATGTGTAGCACTGGGCAGGTAGGCTGCAAAGGAACTCTTTCAAATGAGGAGGAGCAAGGATGTCTCCTTGAGGACTGAGGTGCACCTGACACAAGCCATGATATTTCCAATTGCCTCGTATGCATGTGAGAGCTGGGCAATGAATAAGGAAGACTGAAGAAGAGTTGATGCTTTTGAGTTGTGATACTGGCGAAGAATGCTGAAGGTACCATGGACTGCCAAAAGAACTAACAGATCTGTCCTGGAGGAAGTGCAGCTGAGATGCTCTTTGGAAGCAAGGATGGCCAGACTTCGTCTCACCTACTTTGGTCATGTTGTCAGAAGGGACCATTCCCTGGAGAAGGATGTCATGCTTGGTAAGGTGGAGGGTCGACTAAGGAGGGGAAGGCCTTCAAAGAGATGGATTGACATTGTGGCTGTAACAATGGGCTCAAGTATAGCAAGGATCGGGCGGTGTTTCGTTCTGCTTTGCATGGGGTGGCTATGAGTCAGAAACGACTCAATGGCACCTAACAACAACAAGTTTAATAGTTATCAGTATTTTCCCAACAGAATTTCTAGCTCTGGTAAATTACTCCTTTATACTTCATAATAATACTGTTTTCTCCTAAATGTGTTATTTTTTTCCCAAAAAATAGATAATGATTTTGTAAGGTGGCATGTTCTGGCATGAAGTAATATTATTAATAACAAAGAAATTTGTATCAATTTTATGTTAAAGAAATTGTTAAATAAAAGGATTTGGATTTTATCATGAGGACAACAGAGCATCATAAGGGATTTTATGCAATGAAGTAATATGAGCATATTTGTGTTTTAGCTTTGATGGGTTTGTGCAAAGTGGACTAGACAGAGATGTAGCTGAGCTGGGAGACTAGTTAGAACACTGCTTTATAAATTCAGGGAGAAGACATTGAAGACTTACTCTAAGTCAGAAATTTGAGGGCTGAAAAGGTTGTGAGATATTTTGATCATCCATTTAAAATCCAGAACGCATTACTTAATTCTTTCTCCTACTATCACCTTACGGGTAAAAGTCAAACAGAGACAAGAGAATAAACACATGGGTCAGGACCAGAACTTTCAAATAGCAAAATCAACAATGCAACAATTCACATGAATCAAGAGGATCTATAGGGAAGAGTTGGGATATAGGGTTATGGGGTAGAGGAGAACAAACAATAGGGAAATACACACAAACCAATTTCAGGATGTAGACACATATTGGCGGTATCATTACAAGATTTGCTCAAAGGAAGAAAAGACAAAGCACACACTTCTTTGAGAAAGGGGATAGAGATGAGAGAATAGATATATTAAAAATGAATTATGAGGTGGGGGAAAAGAAGTTCCTTTAATTAACAAAGTTTTAGCAAATCTAGACCCTCAGGATAGTCTGCATTTCTGAAAGCTAGTTGAAGTCTGCCATTCTCTGAGAGTATCATTATCTACCTGGCATCCATATCCTTCTGTGTGGCATTGCCAGAACTAGGTAGTCTTTCTCACATATTCTTTTCCTGGATGAATTTTACTAATCTTCTCAGCCTTAATTCACAATCACATTTTCTAAGAAGTATTCTCTGCCTACCTGCCCTTCCAATTCCCTACAGAAAAATACGTACTTCTGCTACATTTTCTGATCATACTATCCTTTACATCCTGGCTAGCATTGGACCAGTCCTAGAGTGTGTCTGTTGCTCCAGAACTCTTCCAGACTTACATTTGTTCTGGGCAAAAATATCTGCCTTATGTGACAAATTATGTGATCAATTTAATCCCAAACTTTATTAGAATCATCCACAAACTCCCACAGTTTAGGTACCTGAATCATATCTTCTGGCTGGTAGACTGACAAAGAGGAAGGAAAGAAGATTATACCCTGTTTTCAAAAACAATCCAAATCAAGGACACTGTCATAATTATAATTATATACATCCTATAAATTCTGAGAACGACACTTCTTTATTAAAAAAAAAGTTTAATTTCTGTGAGAATGAGGAGGGAAACTAACAAAAAGCAGATTTACAGTTTATTTTCTTAGATATGCTATAAACTAAAACCTCAGATACTACAAGATGTTATTTGATTTTTAAATGTGGAAATTTCTATCAACAATATTATTATTTTCTTCAAGGAAACTTTTCTTACTTTAAAAGACAATGGTCATTTTAAAAAAAAATGGTCATAGGATATTTGCTTAGGGCAATCAATAACCAATCTCATCTGTTTTCTGCCATAATCCCCTTGTTCCGCCCTTTAGGAAACTGAGTTTCTTGTTTTTAACCTAAAGCTACAATGATCTAATTTTTCTCAAAAGTTATAAAGATCAAAGTGCAAAAAAAAAAAAAGCTCAATAATATGAAATTACTACTATGTGTCAGAAACCAAATTCTTTTATATGAGTTATAAAATTCATACCCACATAGTACAGTGGTTTTAAGCAAAGATTCTGGAACCAAACTCACTGAATCAAATCCCAGCTCCACCACCCTTCTATTAATGTGAATTGGTAAAATTATTCAACCTTTCTGTGTTCCAATTTCCTCAATCTGTTAAATGAGGTTAATAACTATGGAATTTATTTCATAGGTTTGATGAAAGAATCAAATGAGTTAATCATGTCAAGCACTTGGTCATACTGTGTTTGGTGCACAATAAATTCTGTATTCATTTTTAACCAACCCAATCAATTTGGGTTCAAACACCAAATCTGATAGCTGGTTAGTTAACTGTGTCAAAACCAAATTTTACTGTCATTGAGTTGAATCGAAGTCATAGTGACCCTCACTGGGTTTCCAAGGCTATAAGTATTTATAGAAGTAGATTGTGCCATCTTTCTTCCACAGAACAGCTGGTGGGTTTGAGACGCTGACCTTCTGGTTAACAGCCAAATGTCTTACCACTCACTATGCCACTAGAGTTCCCTAGTTAACTGTGTAGCCATGGCCAAATTCCTTAATCTCTTTAGGCAGCTACTTCTTCATCTATCAAACAGAATAATAATCCCTTCCTCATAAAATGTGAAGATTTAATGAGATAAAGTATGCATTGTGCCTCACGCAATACCTGTGACTAACAAGTAGCTATTGGCTATCCAAACCCAAATCAAAGTTACTGCTACCAAGTTGACTCCAACTTGTAGCAATCTGTAAATCTTTACTGAAGCAGACTGCCTCATCTTTCTCCCATGGACCAGCTGGTGGCTCAAACCACTGACCTTCTGGTTAGCAGACCAATGCCTTAACCACAGTGCCACCAGAGCTCCTTAGCTTATTGGCTTAATAGCTTATTGGCTATTAGTCATTAATAAAACCAAACCCACTGACATTGTGTCAGTTCTGACTCATAGTGTTTCCAAGACTAAACATTTACAGAAGTAGACTGTCTCATCTTTCTCCCACTGAGCAGCTGTTAGGTTTGACCTCTGGTAAGCAGCCAAATGCCTTAACCACTGTGCCATCAGAACTCCTTTAGCCATTAATAAGTAGACTCATATTAAAATCCTAGCTCTACCTCTTAAAAGCTGCACAGCTTTAATCTCTTTAAGTCTCCACCCTGTCCACAGGATGTCATTAATGTCAAAATATGTGTATTGATTACCCATCAACTAGTCTTGTGACATACTAAAACTAATGTTCCTGATGATGACATACAGACCCTCATAATTTCTCAAAAATATTACTCTTCTTAACATTTTCCTAAATGATTTAATAGAGATCTAGCCTCCTTCCAAGTGTTTTCCACAGTGGATCCAGAAACGTTTTCTAAATTATTAATATGTCACTCCTCTATTTAAAATCCCTCAGCTACTAAAAACCCCTCAGCTATTAAAAACCCCTACTACCTGCAGCATACAGTCTAAGTTCCTTAGTATGGTATTCAAATCTCTTCATAAACTAGCTCTTCTACTTCTCTAAGCTTATCTATTATCATAATTTGCCTTGAACTTGTACTTCAGTAAAACCAAACTATTGTTTTGCTCATGCTGTCCTTTGGTTTAAAATACTTTCATTTCATTTTGTACCTTTCATCTGATAAAATTTCATTCAAACTTAAAACTCAAGTATCATTCTTTCCATCTCAGCTTTCCAAGACCCAAATAGAGTGAAATATCCCTCTTTGTGGAGCTCCTTGAGGCCAGGGACTATGCCTTCATCCTTGCATGCCCAGGCATAGACCCAGCACTAGCTTCATAGGCATGGGACCTGCGCAGTGTTGTGCAATGGGTTTTCTTTTGTGTGGCCTTTCTGGGGTTTGTAATTCTATCAAAAATGATTGGTAGGACCACAGTCTTGCAAAGGATTTTGTTGGTGTACAATGTGCATAAATGCTGGCAGGAATTGGTTGCATAAGAGCCTTGCAAAGCCATCCAAAAAGGATTGATTGGTTTACTACCCTTTTCCTGAACCTGCTAGCTGTGTCATTTCAGATAAGTTATTAAGACCCTCACAGTTTCCATTTCATCGTCACAGGATTATTGTGGCATGCAAAAGACATAGCAAACTAGCATAGGTACTGAAACAAGGCGGGCTTGTGCTTACTCACTGATCTGCACTGAACACGTTCCCTTGTTACCCTACCGAGAGGGACCAGGTCTTCGGGAGCAAGGTAA
>NW_006921732.1:111849-114583 GCF_000298275.1 Orycteropus afer afer
GGAAGGAAGGTTGGGCAATCCTACTTCCGTAGTGATACTGCCTCGGAAACCCAAGGAGGGGTCGCTATGAGTCAGGGCTGACTCGATGGCAAACAACAACAACAACAGCAAGGGATTGGTCAGTTTACAAAAGCCAAGGTCTGAAATTGATAAGGAGTATCCTG
Source organism: Orycteropus afer afer (assembly GCF_000298275.1). Classification (NCBI taxonomy): domain Eukaryota; kingdom Metazoa; phylum Chordata; class Mammalia; order Tubulidentata; family Orycteropodidae; genus Orycteropus; species Orycteropus afer. Next base: position 112,014 of record NW_006921732.1, read on the forward strand.
TTATAAATGTCCAATCTCACACAGGTTTTTGGAGCTTCCTTATCCACTAAAGGCAGGAGGGAAGAGCAACGAGGGGAGTGAGTCCCTTCAATGGGAGCCCTGTGCTGAGAACGTCCTAGAAGAGCTGAAATACAGGTCAAAGGCTGTACCACTGAGCTGTTAACACTCATTGAGCTGATAACATTGAAAACACAGAGAAAAAGCAGCAAGCACAACAGAGCCAAGTGGCAAATAAAGGTTGCAGCAATGAAAGAAGTAGGAGCTAAGAGACTGACAGATGGTGGCTGTGGGCAAAGTGTGCCCAAGAGAAGACAGCTGCGGTAGGCAAATTGACCCATGAAGTGCAGCTGAGTATTTCTGGGCAAGAGGTCACCAACTGAGCACATACTTGAGAAATAGTCCACAAGAGTCGTCCATAAAGCTATGCCTCAACATAAGAAGGCTCAGAAAAAAAAAAAAAAAAAAAAACTCAATGCCATAGAGTTCAATCCAGCTCGTAGCAACTCCTCCTTGGGTTTCTGAGGTGGTATCACTATGGAAGTAGATTGACCAATCTTCCTTCGGAGGAGTGGCTGGTGGGTTTGAATCACCAGCCTTCTGGTTAGCAGTCAAATGCCTTAGGCACTACACCACCAGAGCTACTTTTTCTTTTTTTCTTGGTCATTTCTGTAAACATCTCCATCACACAAATTTTGTGAATCTAACTTTTTAGTAGGTATACAACTTATTGACAGCCCTTACAATAATTGGCTGTGCAACCCTACCCTTAATCAATGCAGTTTTTCCATCATTGTAAACAAAAACTCACTATTCCATCAGCAATAAGCCTCCCTTTCTCTTTTCCTCACACCCACGTAACCCACCTATAAACTTTAGTCTCTATTGATTTGCCTTTTCTTGTCTTTTTATATAAGTGAAGTCATACAATATTTGCCCTTTTGTGATTGACTTATTTTATTCAGCACAATGTCTTCTAGCTCCATCCATATCGTACCATGTATCAAGACTTTGTTTCTCTTATTGGTTGAGTAATATTCCATTAAATGTGTGTACTACATTCTGTTTATCCATTTGCAATTATGTTGTTTCCATTTTTTGGCTACTGTGAATAGTGCTGCAATGAACATTGGTAGACAATTCTGTTTGTGTCTCTCCTTTCAAGTTTTCTGGGTATATATATATGCCTAGGTGTGGAATTGCTGGATCATATAGTAGACCTATTTTTAGTTTCTTGAGGAACCACCACACTGCTTATGTACAACCAACCCCCTCATGACTTTTGGTCACTTGTTTTAGAAGTTTAGAGTCATGGTTTCATGGAACTTCCCAGTTAATTGGTCTAATAATGTATTTAGTGCTTCTGTTCTAACTCTTAGTTTTCTGAGTAGTTCCTGTGGTCATAAAAGCTCACAAGCAGTCATACAAGGCACAATAATTGGTATTTATTCACTTGGAGCAACAGAAGAAAAGGAGGGTCAGGAATAGGTAGAGACAGTAGAATGTGTGGCTAATTGCCACCATGAACAATTGCCTCCTTTACTATGAGACCAGAACTGGATGGTGTGCTACAGAAAAATCCTGACCAGGATAAAGGTTGCAGCAATGAAACCAGAAGAGGGAAAAGACAGAACACGATTTCAAATTCTCCTGGGATCAAGACTTATGGAGCCATGGACACTGGGGGGAATTATGGTAAGATGGAGGAATAGACAGACAAACTACACAGACCCTCTTCAACAAAGAAAAGAGGAATCAATTAATATAGATACAGAAGATAATCCTGGAGCCCTGAGGTTTGAAAGGAAGGACACAGAAGTGGACTAAACTCCAACTAGTAGAAGAACCTGCATGAAAACACTGAAAAAGGAGATATAAGGAGCTGCAGACTGTTAGCGATCCTGACAGCACAGACAGCTTGGATATTGCCAAATGGTGTTAGGGCCTAAGAATTATCCTAAAAATCAGCGCTGCTAGCTAGAGAATGCACATAGGATTGCACTAATGACTGGTGAATAAAAGGGGAAGCAGTAAAGAGGGAGACAGGCTGAGCTGTGGACTTTTGGCTGTCTGGAGGGTATATTGCCCAACCTTCCTCCCAAGGAATGGCTAGTGGGTTTGAACCGCCAGCTTTCTGGTTAGCAATCAAATGCCTTAGGCACTACATCACCAGAGCTCCTATCACATCACAATAAAAAAAAAAAAAAAAGGACAAGCACAAATATTTAGCAAACTCTAGAACAATACCAACAAAGGAGATGATATACTCATAAACAAAATGAGTTCAGCACAGAAAATTATAAGAAACAAGGAAACCAGGAACACCACAAAAAAAAAAACCACATAACAAAATGACAACAACAAATTCATACTTGTAGATAATTACACTGAATGTAATGGGTTAAACACACCACTCAAGAGATGGAGAGTTGCAGATTGGATAAGAAAACAAAACCCATCAATATGCTGTCTACAAGAGACACACCTTAGAGACAAGACAAAAATAGATGACAAATCAAAGCAAATGGCAAGGAAAAAAGAGCAAGAGTGGCAATATTAATTTCTGATCAAAC
>NW_006921732.1:114683-116890 GCF_000298275.1 Orycteropus afer afer
AAAAAAAAAAAAACCACATAACAAAATGACAACAACAAATTCATACTTGTAGATAATTACACTGAATGTCAATGGTTAAACACACCACTCAAGAGGCGAAAAGTTGCAGAATGGATAAGAAAACATAACCTATCAATATGCTGTCTACAAAAGACACAGCTTAGAGACAAAGACAAAAATAGACTAAAAATCAAAGGTTGGAAAAAGATGTATCAAGCAAATGGCAACCAAAAAGGAGCATGGGGTGGCAATAGTAATTTCTGACCAAATTGACTAACACAAAAACCACCATAAGAGACAAGGAAGGACATTATATAATGATTAAAGGATCAATTGAACACAAAGACGTAACCATAATAAATATTTAAGCACCCAATGAAAGAGCCCCAAAATACATAAATCAGTCTTTAACAGAATTGAAAAGGCAAACAGATGACTCAGCAGGCATACCAGGAGACTTTAATACATGACTTTCAATGAAAGATAGAACAACTGGAAACAAACTCAACAAAGATCCAGTAGAACTAAACAATAAAATCCACCAACTTGACCTTATAGACATCTACAGAGCACGTGACCCAACAACAACACAATATACATTATTTTCCAGTGCATACAGAACATTCTTCATGACAGACCATATGATAGGCCAGAAAGCAAGCCTTAATAAATTTAAAACATTGAAATACTGCAAAGCATCTTCTCAGAACACAATTATGTAAAATTAGAAATCAACAATAGGAAGATCAACAGAAAAAGAGCAAACACATGAAAACTGAACAACATCCTCCTTAAAAATGACTGGGTAATAGAAGAAATAAAAAATGAAATTTAAAAATTCCTTGAATCGAATGAGAATGAAAACACGACATACCAAAATCTTTGGGACACAGCAAAAGCCATGATCAGAGGCCAATTTATAGCAATAAATGCACACATCAAAAAAGAAGAAAGAGTCAAAATAGACACCTTAAATCAACATCTCCAAAAGAAAAAGAACATCAAGAAAAACCTACAGTCACCAGAAGAAAGGAAATAATAAAGATTTGAGCAGAAATCAACAAAACAGAAAATAGACAATAGAAAAAATCAACAAGATTAGAAGTTGGTTTTTTGAAAAGATTAATAAAATTGACAAACAACTGGCAATTTAACAAAGGAAGAAAAGGAGAGAATACAAATAACAAGAATAAGAAATTCATTGGACAACATCACAACAGAACCAACTGAAATAAAAAGGATAGTATCAGGATATTATGAAGAACTATACTCCAACAAATTTGAAAATCCAGAAGAAATGGACAGATTTCTAGAAACACACTATTTACCTAAACTAACACAGACTGAGGTGGAAAAGTCAAACAGACCCATAACAAAAGAAGAAATTGAACAGTTCATACAAAAAAATTACCAACAACAAAAGAAGTCCCAGCCCAGATGGTTTCACCGGAGAATTCTACCAAACATTCAGAAAAGAACTGATATCAATCCTACTCAAACTATTCCAAAACATAGAAAAGGATGGAATCCTCGCAAATTCATTTCATGACATAAGCATAACCTTGATACCAAAACCAGGCAAAGACAGCATTAAAAAGGAAAGTTACAGGCCAATACCCTCCTGAATATAGATGCAAGAATCTTCAACAAAATCCTAGCTAGTAGACTCCAATAACATATCAAAAAAATAACACATTATGACCAAGTGGGTGGGGTTCATATCAGGTATGCAAGGTTGGTTCAACATTAGAAAAAGTATTAATGTCATCCATCACATAAATAAAATAAAGGAAAAGACCCACATGATCATTATCAATCAATGCACAAAAGGCATTTGATAAAATCTAACACCCATTCCTCATAAAAACTCTCAGCAAAATAAGAATAGAAGGGACATTCCTCAACATAATAAAGGGCATCTATGCAAAACCGACAGCCAACATTATTCTCAATGAAGACATATTGAAACCATTCCCCTCTATCATCATTTTTATTCAGAAAACCCAAGAGGCTCAGTTAGGGGAAAAAAAAAAAAAAAACTACTGGAACCAATTGAGAGATTTAGCATAGTGGCAAGATAAAAGATCGACATACAAAAATCAGTTGCATTTCTCTGTTGTTGTTGTTGTTGTTAAGTGCCGTCGAGTCGTTTCCGACTCATAGCGACCCCATGCACAGCAGAACGAAACACTGCCCGATCCCGCACC
>NW_006921732.1:117875-127551 GCF_000298275.1 Orycteropus afer afer
TGGCAACCCAAGGAGGGGTCGCTATGAGTTGGGTCCGACTTGATGGCACATAACAACAACAACAACAACAATATTGGCATAAATAGACTATCAAGCATAACCCAAAATGTACAAAGAGCAGAAGAGAAACTAGATGAATGGCACCTTCTAAAAATTAAATTTTTATGTGCTTCCAAAAACTTCTCCAAAAGAGTCAAAAGAGAACCTACAGATTGGGAAAAAATATTTGGCAATGACACATCTAACAAGGGACTTCTCTCTAAAATGTATAGAAAACTCAAACACCCCAACAACAAAAAGACAAATAATCTAATTTAAAAATGGCAGAAGACATGAATGGAGACTTCACCAAAGAGGACATTCAGGCAGCCAACAAACACATGAAGAAATGTTCATGGTCATTAGCCATTAGAGAGATGCAAATCAAAACAACAATGAGATACCATCTTGCCCCAGCCCTACTAGCAAAGTTCAACAAGACAGAAAATAATAAATGCTGGCGAGGATGTAGAGAGATTGGGACTCTCATTCACTGCTGGTGGAACTATAAAATGATACAACCACTGTGGAAAGCAGTATGGCAATTCCTTAAAAAGGCTGGAATTAGAAATACCATTTGATCCAGCAATCCAATTGCTAGGTATATATCCTAAAAAGTGAGAGCCAGGACGAGAATAGATACATGCACTCCCATGTCCATCACCACACTATTTACAACAGCAAAAAGATGGAAACAACATCGGTGCCCATCAACAGATGGATAACCAAACTATGGTACATACACATAATGGAATACCATGCAACCCTAAAGAATAATGTAGAATTTGAAAAATACCATATTATGTGGATGAACTTGGAGGACATTATGCTGAGTGAAATAAGTCAATAACAGAAGGACAAATATTTTATTAGACCATTACTGTAAAAAGTCAAGGAAAGGTTTATATATAGAAGAAAATTTTCTTTGTTGGTTACCAGGAGAGGGGAGATAACACTGCTAGATAGGTAGAAACAAGTATTAATTTGAATGAAGGGAAGGGCTATGTACCAAATGTGAGTGATCAGCATAGTGACACTGAGGAAGAGGAAGACATAGAGAGGTGCATGTAGGTACAGACAACAAAGATGAACCCTTTTGCACATACAGTATTGCATTGTCAGTAATGCAAACATTGGTCTACGAGTGGATAGATGGGTCGACAGGCTGAACAATTAGATTAGGTATGTCCATACAGGGGGGAGTGCACCCATGACTATGTATAGGATTGGCAGACAATGTTTCTAAAGTGTATTTGTATGTTCTGTAAGAATTTCCAGGTACACAGTAGAGCTGACAAGGGACAAGGTTACAGTCACTTCTTGGCCACACCCAGCTACCCAGATCAAGCAAGTAGTTGGACCTGTGGGCTCAAGACCATGGTTCCAGGGGACATCAAGCTCAATTGTCATAACACACTACACAAAAACACTGTTCCACATCCTACTTTGGCGAGTAGAGACTGGGATCTTAAAAGCTTACAAGTGGCTATTTAGATGCAAAGATGGGCCTATCCTTGTCCAGAGCAAAGAGGAATGAAGAAAATCAAAGGCGCATGGAAACAATTAGCCCAAGGGACTGGTACACCATGCTATTCTCAGCCTATATGACTATGAGACCCAAAGAACTAGATGGTGCCCAGCTACCATTGTTAACCACTCAGAAGGGAATCTATGTAGGAGATCCTGGATAGAGTGGGAGAACAATGTGGAACAAAACTCAAAAAAAAAAAAAGGACCAGGTTTGCTGGTCTGATAGAGCCTGGTAAACCCGCTGAGACTATGGCCCCTAGCTGCCCTTCAAGTCTGGAATTGAACCCACTCCTGTGGCTTCCAGCCAAACAAAAGACACACATATGAGCTGAACATTTACATTTTGCAGATACACTCCTTGGAGAGATCAATCATGAGAGAATAAAAGGGCTTTATGAACAGGGCGACAGCTTAGTGGGCAGGAGTGCACGAGATGGAAAGACACAGGGAAGAGGAGGGGCTATGGAGAAGAAGTGGGAGGAGAGCTGTTGCATTGTGGGAGATTACAGTCAATGTCATGAGACAAAGTATTTGTGAACTGCAGTATGGAAGATGAATTTGCTCTGTAAACTTTCACCCAAATCACAATAAAATTAAAAGAAAAAAAAAAAAAGACTTATGGAGCCTCTGAGGCTGAATGAATCCCTAAACTTATTGTCCTGATATAATCTTTAAATCTTAAACCAAAAAATAGCCTCTGAAGTCTTCTTAAAACCAAACAGTAGTTTAGCTTAACCAGTAAAACATGTCTGCCTTGAGCATTACACTCTTTTAAGAACTATCTATATGTGATCAAATTGAAACAGTAACTTGAAAGATTAGATAGGAACTTAAGGGGGCAGGTGAGTTTATATTAATGAGGGAGGAAAAACTGAGAAAGGGAAGGTGAGAATGGTTTCACAACTGAAAGAATATAATTTGTACATATATAAATTGTACATATAGAAACTGATGACTTGGTATGTGTTTGCTGTACATATTCTCAATTAAAACAACAAAAATAAATAAATAAATTTTAAAAAGTTTTTCCTCAAGAACTGTTGTAATGCCAGGCTAATGCTGGAATTGACCCAGAGTTATCCAGAAACTGCTAGATGAAAGCTGGCAGAAAGCACAGAGGGCCAGAACTGGCCAAGAAAAGCTGCAGTAAGCGACAGAGACAGAGAGAACGTGCCTGACCTAATCTGACCTAAAGACATATCTACTGAGAGAAGGGGAGAGAGAAAGAAACATCTGCTAACATCTAGTCCACGGTATGCCAACAAAATGATAACAAAATCGAGATAAGTAATTTGGGAAGGGTTTTAGACATAAGTGTTTTCCTCTCCCATGATGCTATAAAATAGGGTAATCATATGGGTGCAGGAGACCAGTTCACCTCAACTCTGTTCCTCAAATCTGTTTACTGTTTGCTTTCTAGAATTAATCTGTTCTTGTTGTTTACTGTTTAAATAATAATAATACTGACTTTCAATTGCCAACACTGTGTCTTGTGTGTATGACCCAACTGGATCAGATAGTAGAGTCCTCAGCCCAGTAATATTTTGAGTGCTTGTAACTGTGAACAACTGGTGTGTGTTTAGGTACACAGTTTATACAGTCACCAGACCTCACTCTAGGTATATACCCAAAAGACTTGAAAGGAGAGACCTCACGGCCAACACTTAGTTTATTGTTCTGCTGTCAGTGTCTTGAAATTCTTAATAATTTTTTAACAATGGCCCCTGTATTTTCATTTTGCCCTGGGCTCTACAAATTATGTAGTCAGTCCTGCTCAGCAAGAAAGGTGCTCAATAAATGCTTGTTAAACTGCATTGCCTGTCTCAATTCATCACTTCCGCAGTTGTATTAATGATAAACTCAATTACTCTCAAACCCTCTTCTTTTGCTCAAGCTCTGATGATTCTCTAACTTGACTAACTTTGAAGCAATTTGTCCTTCATCATCCTAAAGCTGTTGCCTTGGTCCAATCCCTCCTGAAAACCTCTCACTAGGATAAGGTATGTGTGTGTGAGAGAGAGAGAGACAGAGACAGAGAGACAGAGAGAGACAGAGACAGAGATCCAAACAACAAAGGACAATTTGGGAACACTGCTTTAAGACTCTACACAAGAGTTTTTTGTACCAAGAAATTTTAGCACTGATTATGACTATTTTTAGAGTATACAACACTATTAGTAAGTTCAAGGCTATAAAAAGAACAAGGGTATTGTTCTTGGTGATCTGGACGTGTAAGACCAAACTGAGTATTTACTTCATTACTGAGCCAGATTTGTCTGTGAAGCAGAAAATATTCATAGCTGCTCATCAAAGATGCTGCAATTCCCAGTCCACATGTCACATAACTACTCCTAAACACATTGTTTTCATAATTACCAGACAAATACAGCCCTTCATTTGGTTTGGTTCATCTAAAGTGGGTTGTCAGATTAAACAAATGCTCCTATCTGTTATATATATGTATATTATATATAAACACATATACACGCATGTATATATATATATACACACAGTTCAAGGCTGGGATTCAGCTTTTCCATGACAGCTTTTTAGCACAGAGTGGACTGGGGTACAGGGTTTTTGCAGCTTTCTGACCCAAGTGGAAAGTAGCAGCCCCCTAACCACTGGCGTCTGTGCTGATTTTGAACCATGATTCTGTGAGTGACAACAAAATGTCCTCATTGGTAGCCATACCAAGCAGACTCAAAACAAAATCCCAGAGCCAGCAGAGATATATGTATATATATCTGTGTGTGTGTTATGACAGTATGAGCCCTCACTTGGTTCCCATCATCTTATTGTTCCTTTCCAGTAGCTATATGTCTATAAGGAGCTCTAGCCAGATATTCTGTGGCTCAAATAAGAAAATTCCCAATGTAATTAGCCCATGTATGCACTTGTACATCAAGGTTTTTGCCTTAGAAAGGCCCCTACCTTCTTAACTGCCTTGATTGCAACCTTCAAAGACAAGGGCTTGCCTTAATTTAGACAGCGTCTTCTCCCTTGGCAGGATTGAAGTCTTTCTCTGAATACAAAGTAGTGGAAAATAGGACCCTGTTTCTGAATGGCAGATTTTTTTATCCAAAATATATATCTGCCTGTCTAAATTTCCTGATATTTCCCAGGCCACATACTAGGACATACTACATTTATATTAGTTGCATATTACAGAAGCAGAACCTATATTTCAAAACCAGGTGTTTTAGACTCAGACTAACTTGGACTCAAAATCAAGCTTCACCCATTATCTGTCATGTGACCCTGAACAAAGAACTTAATCTTTTTAAATTTTAATTAGTTCAACCATAAAAATGGCCGTATTAGTTAAGGTAATGCTTGCTGCGATAGCATTCTTAATTAGATGGGTCAAAGTGAGAGAGGCGAAGGGAAGAATTACATTAGGAACTCAGCCCTACTTATTCAGGCACCTAGGCTAACTAACAGAAGCTCTGCCAACTCTATAGACATCACACATGCTTCCAAACCTGTGTGGAATGTCAATATTCAGGCAGTAGATAAGGTAAAGAGGAGGACCACATGTGTATATGTGTATATGTGTATTTTTTTTTTCAACTTTTTTTCGTTGTGATCTGGGTGAAATTTTACAGGGCAAATTTGTTTTCCATTCAAAAATTCACAAACATTTTCTTTTTTTTGTGACATTCACTGCAATCCCCACAATGTAACAGCATTTTTCTCACTTCCTCCCTGTGTTTATTGTTTCCATTCATCCTTATTTCCTATCTATTCCTGCTTTCTGAGTTTTATCCCTAGGAAAACGCTGCCCTTTTGACCTTGTACAGTTGCTTGTTCTAATAACTGTATACCTCTCTAATGTTATTCTTCATCTTATAGGCCTCTCTAGTGTTTAGCTGAAGTTGAGCCATGGAGGTGAATTTAGTTCTAGGCTTGAAGGGTGTCTAAGGGTCATGGGCTTGGGGGTTCCACCAGTCTCTATAAGACTAGTTAGCCTTTTTTTTTTTTTTTTTTTTTGTAAGATATTCAGTGTTGTTCCACATTTTACTTCCACTCTATCTGGGAGCTCCTACTGTGATCCCTTTCAGAGCAGTTGGTGGTGATAGCCAGACATCATCTAGTCTTCTGGTCAGGGTCTTGTTAGCTGGGGTCAACATGCTCCATTACTCCTTTGGACTAATTGTTTCTTTGCATCTTTGATTTTCTTCATTCTTATTTGCTTCAGATGGGAGAGACCAATAGTTGCACCTTAGATGGTGACTTACAAGTTTTTAAAACGCCAGTCACTACTCATCAGAGTAGGATGGAGAACTGTCTTTGTAGACTGTGTTATGCCAATTGATATTAGTATCCCCCCAAGACTATGGTACTGAGCCCCCAAATCCAGCAATTCATTCCCTCTAGGTGTTTAGTTACAGGTAAGAAGTTTTTATAACTTTGCCTCCTGTATGCTGTACTATATTCATGGGTATATTTGCAGCACATGTAAATACATATGAAGAAATACCCTCTGTCAAACCTACATATATTAGTGTATGTAGTCCCACTCACCTTCTCATCCCAGTTCAGCTTGAGTGTCTATCTATGCATCCACTCACAGATTATTGTTATTACTGTTATCGCAAAACTATGCATTAATAGTATTTACCTTTGTTGCCTTTAACTCATGTGGGAGATTTTTAAGAGCCAGGTTGGGAAGAGACACACATTTTTAATAATATCCTATGAACTAGAACTCAATCACATGGCCATACTTGTCTATAAAGGAAGCCCATAAATATCTTGCTTGCCAAAAGTGAGTAAGACTTGAAGAACTTAGTGATTAAGATCAAAGACTACAGCTTTCAGTATGGCTTACACCTCTTCAGAAAGAAAACAAAAATCCTCATAAGTAGACCAATAAACAACATCCTGATAAACAGAGAAAAGACTGAAGTTGTCAAGGATTTCATTTTACTTGGATCCATAATCAATAATTAATTGAATCAGCAGTCAAGAAATCAAATGTCGGGAGAGGAAGATGGTGTCATACCTGTAGCCCACGTGTTTGTTCCCTCTAGCATTTTAATTCCTAAAAAACTAGGTGTGGCAATTTGAAGCAGGGATTCTGGAGCTGTGAACAGCTCAGTAAGTTACAGGGTGACAAATTTAGTGGAGAAGTAGGAAAAGAAAAAAAAAGAGTAAACAGCCAGGAAAAATAAACGAACCTGCCCATCTGATGGGGAGATGGAGAAAGCAAAGAAGCAGAAAACTCATTACCAGGACAGGGGATAGCCATGGAGAAAAAAAAGGGGTGGAGGGGCACCATGGAAGCCACGGCGGCTTTGGGGACTCACACTACCCACACCAAGAGCTTCTGATGATAAATAACTTTGGAAACAGCTGAGTAAATGGATAACATTTCTGAGAAACAGAGCAGAAACCCCTGTGGCTCAGGCCACTGAGTTGAGAGTGGAAAGAGGGAAAGGAGGAAATTCACTATAGGTAGGTGGGCCCTGGTATGAGCTCACAGTGCAAGGCTGGGATTCAGCTCTTCCATGACAGAGCACAGAGTGGACTGGGGTACAGGGTTTTTGCAGCTTTTTGACCCAAGTGGAAAGTAGCAGCCCCCTAACCACTGGCATCTGTGCTGATTTTGAACCGTGGTTCTGTAAGTGACAACAAAATGTCTCCATTGGTAGCCATCCCAAGCAGACTCAAAACAAAATCTGAGAGCCAGCAGCAACTATGGAAATGCAGAAAGTAGGTACTCACTACTGGCACCTTTTCTTTTTTTCTTTTTCTCTTCTTTCTCTTTTTTCCCCTTCTCCCTTGCCTCACCCAATAGAAGAATCACATTAAGCCACCACAAAACATGTTCATCCCAACTCCAAATCCCCTTTACAACAAACAGAAACCTGCGTCCACATTCCCAACAGTAATGCCATCAACACAAAGAAAACTTCAGAGCAACCCAGCAAACATGAATTAATAACCAAAAAAATAAAATACACCAGCTCCACCCTTGCAAATATATTTAAACATAAAATCAAAGCCAAACAAATCAATACACAACTAACAGTTACAGACAACAACTTCAAAATGTCTAGGAAACAACAAACAACCTCAAATCAAATAAAAAACAGGACAAGACAACAGAAATAAAATGCCAGACTAAAAACTCATTTAACATGGAATAAGAACAGGCAATAGAATTATCTGAGATGGAATTTAGAAGATATGTATATAGAACTCAACCAGAGCTCAAAGAAACCACAAACAGAATCAAGAAGAAAACAGACAGTACCCTGGAAGAATTGAGGAAAACCATTCAAGAACAAAATAACAAGATTAATACATAATCAGAACTCATACAAAAACAGCAGTTAGAAATCCAGAAGATAAACACTAAAATTAAAGAGTTAGACAACAGTGTGGAAGGACAAAAGAGTAGTCCAGAACTGGCTGAAGAATCCATTTCCCAACTAGAAGATAAATCCCACCACACCAGCCTGTATGAAGAAAAATCAGAACAAAGATTTAGGAGAAATGAAGAGAACCTAAAAGTTACATGGGATGGCATGAAAAGAAACAACATATGCCCCAGTGGAATACCAGAACAAGAGAAGGCATTAAAAACCACTGAGAAAATTGTCAAAGACTGGCTAACAGAAAATTTCCCCATATTATGAAGGAAGAAAATATATCTTTCCAAGAAGCTCAACAAACCATACAGGATAGATCCCAAGAGAAAGTCACCAAGACATATCATAAGCAAACTCTCCAAAACCAAAGAGAAAGAAAAATCTTGCAAGCAGCCTGGGGAAAAAAAAGAAATGATACCTACAATGGATGAGAAATTAGGCTAAGTTCTGATGACTCACACGCAGGCAAGAAGGCAATGCGATGACATATATAAAACACTGAAGGAAAAGAACTTCCAACCAAGAATTCTATATCCAACCAAATTATCCACCAAATATGTGGGTGAAATCAAGACGTTCTCAGACAAACAGAAATTAAAGGATTTTGTGAAAACAAAACCAACCCTATAAGAAATGCTTAAGGAAGTCCTTGCAATAGAGAACCCACATCAGAGAAAAAGAAATTAAAATCAGGATACTTGTCATCAACACTTAAAAAACAATCAGAAATAGATGCTCAGCATAAGCTCATAAAATATTGTACATGAAGAAACAAGGGAGTCAATCTGCAGACAACACCAGCAACAAAGCAAATAGAGGGAATAAAAGTTATAATTACAAAACTTACAAATGAAGAGGACAGGACAATGTCCTTATAGAACAGACTGTTCCAAAATTAAAGAGACAAGAATTCACTCAGGATAACCACAGAGAAAATTAACAAGCCCTCTAAGCAAACCCAGAAAGAAGGAAAACCATATGGGCTTAGGAAGCACAAAGCCAACATTAAAGAAGAAAAGAGAGGAACCACTTGATAACAAAATGAACTCAGCACAGAAAAGTATTTGGACCAAGGTAATCTCCAATAACACAGCAAAAAAACACAATAGAATGACAGCAATCAATTCATACCTGTCACTAATTACACTCAATATGAACGGACTAAATGCACTAGTCAAGAGAAAGAGAGTGGCAGACTGGATAAGAAAAGAAGACCCATCGATATGCTGTCTACAAGAGATGCACCTTAGACTCAAAGATAAAAACAAATGAAAAGTTAAGGGTTGGAAAAAATATATACCAAGCCAATGGTAACCAAAAAAGAGGAGTGGCAATATTAACTTCTGATAAAATAGACTTCAAGGTGAAAAACAGCATTAGGGACAAAAAAAGAACACTATATGATGCTAAAGGGTCAATTGACCAAGAAGACATTTGTGATAGTTGGAGCTGTGTGTCAACTTGGCTGGACCCCAGTTCTGTGTGGTTGTTCCCATGATGGGATCAGATGACTGTGTTCTGTGTAGCCAATCTGCCCAAGGGGAGTTTCCCTAGGGGTGTGGCCTGCTTCCAGGATATTCAGAGACATCCTGGGAAGAGAGACATTTCTTCTGTGGATCAGGACTCTGGTGTGCAGCCTACAACTTTCCATGAGTGAGCAGCCCACCGTTCGGCCTGGAGATCTTGGATTTGTCTTTCATTGGAGTCAACAGCCAGTGTACTGCCTG
>NW_006921732.1:127670-155154 GCF_000298275.1 Orycteropus afer afer
GTGAGCCATTTTCCTAAGATAAACTTCTCTCTCTCTTTATATATATATATATATATATATATATATATATATATATATAAGTTTTTCTGGTTTTTGTTTCTCTAGAGAACCCAGTCTAACACAACATTACCATATTAATATCTATGCACACAATGAAAGTGCTCCAAAATACATGAAGCAAATATTAACTGAATTGAAAGGAAAAATAGACAACTCTGAAATAGTAGTAGGAGACTTTAACACACCACTTTCAAGGAAGGGCAGATCAACTAGAAAAAGATCTCAACAAAGATAGGGAAGAACTCAACAACACAATCAAACAACTAAACCTCACAGACAAATACAGAACACTCCATCCAACAAGAGCACAATACACATCTTCTCCAGTGCACATGGATCATTCTCCAGAACAGATTATGTGTTAGGTCATAAAATAGCCTCAATAAATTCAAAAACATTGAAATACTACAAAACAACTTCTTGGGCCACAATGCTATAAAATTGTTGTTGTTGTTATTATGTGCCATCGAGTCGAACCCGAGTCATAGCGACCCCACCTTGAGTTTCCAAGGCAGTATTACTACGGAAGTAGATCACCCAATCTTCCTTCCGAGGAGTGGCTATAAAATTAGAAACCAATAATAGGAAGATCAAGGAAAATATATCAAACATGGAAGTTGAATAATACACTGCTCAAAAACTATGAGGTAATAGAAGTAAGTATGAAATAAAAAAATTCCTAGAAATGAGAATGAAGATAAATATTACCAAAACCTAAGAGACACAGCAAAAGCAGTACTCAGCGGTCAGTGTATAGCAATAAATTCACACATCAAAAAAGAGGAAAGAAACAAAATCAACACTCTAATTCAACAACTCCAACAATTAGAAAAAGAGCAACAAAAGAAACCTATGGTATCCAGAAAGAAAAGAAATCTACGGTATCTCTAAAAGGGTAAAAAGAGAACCTACAGATTGAGAAAAAATATTTGCCTATGACATATCTGACAAAGGATTTATCTCCAAGATTTATAGAAAATTTCAACACATCAATGCCAAAAAAGACAAAACAATCCAATTCAAAAATGAGCAAGGGACATTAACAGACACTTCACTAAAGATGATATGCTGGCAGCCAACAAACACATGAGGAATTGCTCACGATCATTAGCCATTAGAGAGATACAAATCAAAACAATGATGAGATATCATCTCACCCCAAGAATAATAGCAAAGTTCAACAAGACTGAAAATAACAAATCCTGGAGAGGATGTGGAGAGATTGGAATTCTCATACACTGCTGGTGGGACTGCAAAATGTTACAACCTTTGTGAAAAATGATATAGTATTTCCTTAAAAACTGAAAATAGAAATACCATTTAAACCAGCAGTTCCATTACTAGGAAAATATCCTAAAGAGGTGAGAGGACACAAACAGACATATACACACCAATGTTCATTGCAGCACAAGTCACTATAACAAAGAGATGGAAACAATCTAAATGTCCATCAACAGATGAATGGATAACAAAATTATGGTACATTCACACAGTGGAATACTATACTACATTAATGAACAATGAAGAATATGTGAATCATCTCACAACATGGATGAATCTGGAGGACACTATGCTGAGTGAAATAACTCAATTGCAGAAGGACAAATATTATATGAACCCATTACTGTAAAAAGTCAAGGAAGGGTTTGCTTAGGGATGGGAACTCTGTGAGTTACCAGGGATGGGAAGGAAGGGGAGGGGAAAATAGTGCCTAAGGCAATTGACTGCTAACCAGAAGGCTGGCAGTTCAAACCCACCAGCCATTCCTCAGAAGGAAGGTTGGACAATCTATTTCCGTACTGATACTGCCTCAGAAACCCAAGGAGGGGTCGCTATGAGTTGGGTCCGACTCAATGGCTCTGGTAGCATAGTGGCTAAGGCACTTGACTGCTAACCGGAAGGCTGGTGGTTCAAACCCACCAGCCACTCCTCGGAAGGAAGTTGGGGCAATCTACTTCCGTAGTGATACTGCCTCAGAAACCCAAGGAGGGGTCACTATGAGTTGGGTCCGACTCAACGGCACATAACTACAACAACAACAACAACCACCTCGGAAACCCAAGGAGGGGTTGCTATCAGTCAGATCCAACTCAATGGCAGTGCGTTTGCTTTGTTTTTTATTTTTTTTGTTGGGGCCACATGCTGAGTTGGGTAAGGGGAGGGATGGTATGGAAAGAGTCTGTGACCAGCACAATAAAATTGAAGAAAAGGAGGACACCGAATAGTGCACATAAGATACAGACCAGTTCTCAAAATGAAGTCTCATCTGTAATCACCATGCTAATTCCCTCTAGCATCTTAGTCCCTCAAAAACTAGGTACAGCAGTTTGAACTGGGGATCCTGGTGCACTGAACAGCTCACTGAGTCAGAGTGTACCAAACTCAGGGGAGTAGGATTGGAAAGGAGAAAGGGACAGGGTGAAAAAATAACAAAATCAGGACATCTACCCTGCAGAGCACTGACAGGCAGCCAAGAAAGTCCATCAGAGACCTCCCTGGAGGAGTGCCAACCAGCAGGTGAGAGGGGCCATCCGAGACCTCTCTGGGTTAAGGAAGAAGACACACCACAACAGCATACCAGTGACCACATCAGCATACCAGTGATCATCCCAAGGATCTACCTTCAGGATCTGTTTTTATGGGTAACTTGGGTTGACTAGGTGCAGGTGGGCAAGTCCAGCACAGCTGAAATCCAAGCACAGAGTCCACTGGTGCTGCAAGAGGGTGGGCTTGGAGAGGTGCCCCACAGCAAATCACTGAACAGGCTTGGGTCAGCTTTGTGGCACTGAGGGACCCTCACTTGACTTTGTCAGTAATATTGGGACCACTGGGTATGAGCAGGCACTAGCCAGACTCCAGCACTGCTGAAACTGGGCAGATCTTTGGTGCCATGGGTGGGCATTCCCAGGGAGGAACTCCTGCAGCAGATTATGGTGTGGGCCAGCAACACAGGTCCACGGGCCCTGAGAGGAACTCCCACCCAGGATTGTGTTGTGGGCTAGTACTGTGGGCAGGCCCAGAGAGAAACTCCCACGGCAGATTGCAGAGCCGGGCAGTTGTATTCGATCAGCTTTTTGGTGCTGAAGGGCTGCGGGAGTGCGGTTTTTGCATGTGTCTGAGCCTGGCAGAAAGTGGCAACCCCCTAACAACTGGAATATTTGCTGAACTTGAGCTTCAGGCCTGTGAATCACAGTACAACGTCATCATTAGCAGCCTGCTCAAAGCTCTAGAAGCTGCCCCTAGCAACAGGGAGCTTTCCTTCTTCCTCTCTTCCACTCTCAACTTCTCCGCCAATAACCTCACTCATCCAATAGAAGAAACCACATTCAGCCACCATAATATCTCCCAATTTGAATTCTAAACCTCTTTACAACAAACAGAAAGCCATATCCACACTCCACACAGTGATTCCATCATCAGAAAGAAAACTGCACAACAATCCAGCACACCTGAATTAATAACTAAAAAATAAAACACACTAGCTCAAAATTTTCAAAATATTAAATCATAAAACCAAGACAAACCAAATCAATACATAACCAACAGTTAAAGACTACCTCTGGTAGTGTAGTGCCTAAGTCACTTGACTGCTATTCAGAAGGCTGGTGGTTCAAACCTAGCAGCCACTCCTCAGAAGGAAGATGGGGCAATATATTTCCATAGCGATACTGCCTCGGAAACCCAAGGAGGGATCACTATGAGTCAGGTCTGACTTGACAGCACATAACAGCAACAATAACAAAGACAACCTCAAAATGTCTAGGAAACAACAGGCAACATCAAATCAAACAAAAAAACAGGACAAGGCATTAGAAACAAAACTACAAACAAAGGTCTCATTAAACATGCAGGAAGAGGAGGCAATAAAATTATCTGAGAAGAAATGTAGAAGATATGTATATAGAGCTTTACAGGAGCCTAAGGAAACCCCAAATGGAAATGAGGAGAACACAGACAGTTTTGTGGAAGAACTCAGGAAAATCATTTATGAACAAAATAAAAAGATTAATGCACAATCAGAACTCATACAAAAACAGCAGTTAGAAATCCAGAAGATGAATACCAAAATTACAGAACTACACAATACAGTAGAAGCACAAAAGAGGACGATAGATCTGGCTGAAGAACGCATATCCCAACTAGAAGACAAATCCCTGAATACCAGCCGGTATGAAAAAAAATCAGAACAAAGGTTTAAGAGAAATTAAGAGAACCTAAGAATTATATGGGATGACATGAAAAGAAACAAAATGAGACTCATTGGAATTTCAGAACAAGAAGAGGCCAAAAAAACCACTGAGAAAATTGTCAAAGACCTACTAACAGAAAACTTCCCCCATATCATGAAGGAAGAAGAGAGATTTGTCCAAGAAGCTCATAGAACCCCACACAAGATAGATCCCATGGTAGTTCAGTTTGTGTCTCAACTTGGCTGGGCCTGGTTGAGTGGCTGGGCAGCTAGATGTAGTATTCCCCATGATGAGACTAGTAATCAACTCCATGATGGAATCTACTGTGAACAGCTGAGTAGCTTTCTTAGGGAATGTGGTCTACTTCCTGTATATAAGCAGAAGCCTTGGGGAATGGTCTCTAGCTTATGGCATGCTTAAACCCTGCATGTAGCTGTGTCATTGTTCAACAGCCTGCCATGCTCTGATGACCTTGGGACTTTCAATGGACTTAAACTAACGGCCTGCGTGTGGTTTGGTAACATCAGGACTGTGCCATTTTACTTGTCAACCTTGGGATTTGTCAGTCTCAACAGCCAGCAGCTGTCTAAGTGAAGAAAAGCTTCTAGCTCCAGTGGACCAGGAGCAGGAGGCAGAGCTGAACCCCAAGGTTGAGGGGCTTTCACCCAGCCCTTAGAGCCTGGCACTTTGAACTTGGACTTAAAGCCTCCAAATTGGAAGAATAAACTCCTGCTTGTTAAGGCCATCCCATTTGTGGTATATTCCTGTCAGGGTGGCACTAGGTAACCAGAACAGAATATGGTACTGAGAGAGCAGGGTGCTGCTCTGACAAATACCTAAAATATGGAAACAGGAGTGGAGTGCGTCCTTGACCTGAGACCCTAGCAGGGAGATCCCGGCATACAGCATGAGAAACAGCAGGAGCAGAGCCAAGAGACCAGCATGAGAGATAGCAGGAGCAGAGCCAAGAGACCAGCATGAGAGACAGCAGTAGTAGAGCCCAGAGACCAGCAATAAACAACAACAGGCTTACCAGCCCACAGAGCAGAAAGCCAGGGGCCATTGGGTAGGTGGATTCCTGGAGGAGTTAATTGGTAGAAGAGACCAGCACGAAATGAAGTAGCAGGTAGGCTGAACCATGGAGCAAGAAAGCCAAGTGCTTTTTGGGCAGGAAGTTTTCCAGCAGAGTGGGATGCCTTCGGCATTAATCGGTAGAAGCAGAGAGACCAAGGAAATGGAAGCAGAGCTGCCTCAGCCTGAAAGGGTAGGACCATGGCTTTTTGGGGGTGGAACCACCACAGCCCCCTAGGTTTCAAAGAGTTAGACCATCACCAACTTGGTTCTAGAATATGGGGCTGTTCATTCATGTGAGCCAGTGGGATGGAGCCATAGTCAATGCCCAAGAGTGATGAGGCAGGGCTGCCATGCCCAAGAGGGGGAGGAATGGGTCCTGCTAGGCCAAGGGGGTGAGGTTGCTACTTAGAGGAACTAGGGGACTGGAGCCACACAGTGCCAGAGATTTGTACAGATGCCACCCAATGAAGATCTGTACAGATGCCAAGTTGACGGGTGGAATTGCAGTAGTTTAGTTTGTGTGTCAATTTGGCCAGGCCTGGTTGAATGGCTGGGCAGCTGCATGTAGTATTCCCCATGATGAGACTGGTAATCAACCCCATGGTGGAATCTACTGTGAGCAGCTAAGTAGCTGCCTTAGGGAACGTGGTCTGCTTCCTATATATAAGCAGAAGCCTTGGAGAATGGTCTCTACCTTATGGCACGCTTGAACCCTGCATGTAGCTGTGTCATTGTTCAGTAGGCTGCCATGCTATGCAGACCTTAGGACTTTCAATGGACTTGAATGAATGGCATGTCATGTGATTTGGTAACATTGAGACTGTGCCTTTTTATTTGTCAACCTTAGGATTTGTCAATCTCAGCAGCCAGCATCTGTCTGAGTGAAGAAAAGCCTCTAGCTCCACTGGGCCAGGAGCAGGAGGCAGAGGTGGGACCCCAAGGTTGAGGGGCTTTCACCCAGCCCTTAGAGCCTTGCACTTTGAACTTGGACTTAAAGCCTCCAAATTATAAGAATAAACTCCTGTTTGTTAAGGTCATCCCATTTGTGGTATATTCCTGTCAGAGCAGCACAAGGTAACCAGAACAGATCCCAAGAGAAAAACACCAAGGCATATTATAATCAAATTCTCCAAAACCACAGACAAAGACAAACTTTTGAGAGCTTCCCAGGACAAAAGAAATATTACTTATAATAATAAAATGGGCTGAGCTCCAATTACTCAGCAGAAACCATGCAGGCAAGAAGGCAATGGGACTGCATATATAAAACACTGAGGGAAAAGAACTTCCAACCAAGAATCCTATATCCAGCCAAATTATCCATCAAATATGAACAATGAGGGATACACAAATCATCTCACAACATGGATGAACCTGGAGGACATTATGCTGAGTGAAATAAGTCAATCACAGAAAGACAAGTCCTTTATGAGCCCATTACTGTAAAAAGACAAAGAAGGGTTTGCTTGCAAAAGAGGACTCATGTTGTAGGTTACTGGGATTGGGAGGGAAGGAGAGGGATTAATTTCAGGCTAGTTGGGGCCTACACGCAGATGTGGGTAAGGCGAGGGATATAAGGAAAGGGTTTGTGACCACCATGATAACATTAGGAAATGGGAGGACACCAAATTGTGCACATAAGAGATAGATGACAGATGCTAATACCAACCAATGTGTCCACAATAGTGCATTACCATTAATGCCAAACACCAGGCTACAGATAAATATAGAAATACCTGAGAGGATCGGATGGGGTCAGTGAATAGGAGTATACTCCAGACAAAGTATAGATTCAGCTGAGGCTAATCTTAAACAGATACAAAATACCTGCAACACTTACAGAAACAATAGAAGACAGACACAGAGTAATCCCTCACAGATACCCAGACACTATGGGAGAGAGGTCCAATAGATCTACCATCTCAGGACCATAGTACGGGGGGACACCAGACTCAATTGGCACAACAAAATACATAAAAGCCCTGTTCCACATCCTATATTGGTGAGTAGCGACTGGGATCTTAAAAGCTTTCAAGCAGCCATCTAAGATGCAGCTAATGGTCTCCTAGCAGCAGAAATGAAGAAGAATGCAAAAAAAAAAAAAAAAAGGTATTTGGAAGCAATCAGCCCTAGGCCACGATGGCCCTCGAGACCAGAAGAACTAGATGGTGCCTGGCTACCAATGCCAACCTCTCAGGAAAGGATAAAATCTGGAGATCCTGGATGGAGTGGGAGGAAAAATGTGGAACAAAACCCAAAAACTCAAAAATGACCAGAATTACTCATCAGATGGAGGCTGATGAGACCCCCAACACTATGATCCTGGAATACATTCTGTGCCTGGAATAAAACTCACTCCCAGGGGCTGGCTCTTAGCCCAATAGTTAACAAGATGTACATGCAGACCACTCAACCCAGGATGACGCACCCACATACTGTATGGTAATACATCCCTTAGAGCAATAGACCACAGGGCACCAGAGGGCCAACATTCAAATTGAGGAAATGCAGGACAAACAGAATTGCATAAATATGAGGAGCACAGGGGAAGGGTTACTAGGTAGGGAAGGGAGGAGACTGGGTTAGGGTTGGACATGATAAATGGGGAGTGAAACTAAATGTACACCTAACGTTGAATGTAAAACAAGCTCTTGTCCCACAACCTACTTTGGCAAGTAGGGACTAGAGTCTTAAAAGCTTTCAGCAGCCATCTAAGATGCAGCTAATGGTCTCCTCTTGTTTGAAATGAAGAAGAGTGAAGAAAACCAAGGGCATTTGGAAACAATCAGCCCTAGGAAATGGTGGACCTCACAACCAGAACTAGATGGTGCCTGGATAACAGTGCCAATCACTAGGGAAGGGATCAAAAGTGGAGATCCTAGATACAGTGGGAGCAAAAATGTAGAACAAAATTCAAAAACACAGTAATGACCAGAATTCCTGGTTGGATGGAGTCTGGTGGGACCCCCAAGACTATGGCGCTGGGATACACTTTGGGCCTCAGATAGGACTCACTCCCAAGGACTGGTCTCAGCCCAATAACAGAAAGACTTATATGCAGAAAACCCAACCCAGAGCAATGCACCCACCTTCTCTATGGAGATACACCCCTTGGAGCAATCAGCCATGGGGCACCAGAGGGGCAGCATTCACATGGAGGGCAAGCTGGAAAGACAGGAGTGCATAACTAAGAAGGGCACAGGGATGGGGGAGTCACAGAGAAGGGATAGGAGTACAGTAGGTTAGGGTTGGAATGGTAATCGGGGTGTGAAACCAAATGTACATGAATTGTTGAATGTAAAACAAATTCTGCTCCATAAATCTGCACCCAAAGCACAATAAAAAATTATATATATAAATAAATAATTTAAAATCTGAACAAAAAAAGAAAGAAATCAAATGACATATTTCACTGATTAAATAAGTTGTAAAGGATCTCTTTAAAGTGTTAAAAAGCAAAGATGTCACTTTGAAGACTAAGGTATGCCTGATCCAAGCTGTGGTATTTTCAATCATGTCATATACCTTAAAGCTGGACAATGAATAAGGAAGACTGAAGAAGAATTGATGCATTTGAATGATGGTACTGGAGAAAATTATTGAATATATAATGGACTGATAGTGTTTGTTGTTGCTGTTGTCGTGTGCTGTCGAGTTGGACCCGACTCATAGAGGCCCCTCCTGGGGTTTCCGAGGCAGTATCACAGTAGAACAAGCAAATAGGTGTTGGAAGATGTACAGCCAGAATGCTCCTTAGAAGCAAGGACGGCAAGACTTTGTCTCACATTCTTTGGACATGTTATCAGAAGGACATTATCCTTGGTAGAACATGAGCAAAAAAGAGGAAGATCCTCTGAGAGATGGATTGACACAGTAGCTGCAATAACAGCCTCAAACTTAGCAATGATTGTGAGGACAGTAAAGGACGGAGTAGTGTTCTGCTTTGTTGTCAACAGGTTCACTGTAAGTTGGAACCGACTCAATGGCACCTAACAATGACAACAACACAACCTACTATAGCAGATGCTACTGATGTCTGTCCCTCTGAATTAACCTTAAGCTTCAATGGACACTTCTTATTACAATGACATCTCTGACTTTGCTCAGACCATATGTTGGGCAATCTAAAGGAGCTCAGTATTAATCTCAATGGGAGGAAATCCTCAACCATTGAGAGCCAGTATATAGATACTACATTTTCACCATTGCTTATTGGGCCAAATCCGAGGTGAATTCCAAAGAGGTCTTCAGAGAGTCCCAACAAGAATTAGTCCTACTAGGCTATGATGGTAACATGCTTACTAATGCCCTTTTCATTGGCTTTTTTCCTTTACCTCTTTCACTTATCCTACTCTGTCACTCGTACATCCTGGGATACACTGCCTAATGAAATTCTTGCTTCAAGCCTTTGTCTCAGAATATGCCTTTGTAAGAAACAAATTACAATTGGTATAGGAAGTGGCACTAGAAAGCAGACTCTGAGGGTGGGAATCTGAAATAGGATCACTCACCAGTTACACAGCAACAAAGACCCTGTTACCAGTGATAAATGGGATGATGATAACCTCTGGCATGCTGCAGCACCACAATTACAAAGATTTACTTGTGAGAATTAGGAAGAAGTACAGGTAGAAAAGTTAGCGCTGGCTTATACAAGAGCACTACTACCTCAATAATATAGAGAAAATTACATGAATTGTGGAGGTGATATGCTTTTTTAACTTCCCTGAAGCCCTGGAAGGGGATCAGAATCTCAAAACATTCAATTATCAACTTAGAATATGCTCTGAGAGCCTAAAGGCCTCCATGGCAGCATTTGAAGACACTCTCATCACTTGATTTGACCCTAAGGGTGCTGGAGATATGAGACTGAATGCCCAGTCCCAGTAAGTCTCCTATGCTAAAGCCAGGAACTTGGAATAGAAGCAGTTAGACTGTGTTGGTGTTGTTGTTATGTGCCGTCAAGTTTTCTCTGACTCATAGCAACCTTATGTACAACAGAATGAAACACTGCCCAGTCCTGTGCCAGCTTCACGATCCCTACTATACCTGAACCCATTGCTGTAGCCACCGACGCAGTCAGTTAGACTGTAAGAACTTACATAAGGACATTTGAAGTGATATACCTGAGAAGCTGGATGGTTTATATTTCTCTGAACCCTGTGGGCCAGCAGAAGCAGACTCCCTACACTTTAAGAAAAGAAGCTTTAAGATCATGTGAAGACCTAATTAGAAGAGGAATCCTCACAAGATGATGCTTATTCTCCTCAAGATCTTCTACTCTCCCAAACTCATGTAGTGGTTAAAAATTCATTCATGAATTTTATGACCCTTCTTCCATCAACGTGTGACCTCTCCCTTTGAAACTGAATGGGCTTTACTGACTATTTCAACCAACATAACTGTAGTGCCTAAGGCATTTTACTGCTAATCAGAAGGCTGGTGGTTCAAACCCACCAGCCACTCCTCAGAAGGAAAAATGGGCAATCTACTTCCGTAGTGATACCACCTCGGAAACCCAAGGAGGGGTCGCTATGAGTTGGGTCCAACTCCACAACACATAACAACAACAGCAACAAGTCATAAAAAGGAATGCAATATCTTGCTCACTATAACACTCATACTTGGATCCCTGATCTGCCACATAAGAATGCCAACCATCTCAAGCCAACATACTGTGAGGAATTAAAGCCACAAGGAGAGGTTACATATAGGTGCTGTAGTTGACAGCACCAGCTGAGTTCCCAGCCAACAGCCAAAATTAACTTGTTGTTGTTGTCGTTATGTGCCGTCGAGTCAAACCCGACTCATAGCGACCCCTCCTTGGGTTTCCGAGACAGTATCACTACGGAAGTAGGATTGCCCAACCTTCCTTCCGAGGAGTGGCTGGTGGGTTTGAACCGCCAGCCATCTGGTTAGCAGGCAAGTGTCTTAGCCACTATGCTACCAGAGTTGTTGTTAGATGCCGTCAAGTCATTTCCGACTCATAGCAACCCCACGCACAGCAGAACGAAACACTGCCTGATCCAGCGCCAGCTCCATGATCCCTGCTACACTTAAGCCCATCATCGCAGCCACCATGTCAATCCATCTCGTTGAAGGCCTTCCCCTCTTTCATCGACCCTCCACCCTACCAAATATGACTTCTTTCTCCAGGGAATGGTCCTTTCTGACAACATGACCAAAGTAGGTAAGATGAAGTCCAGCCATTCTCGCTTCCAAGGAGCATTCCAGGTGCACTTCCTCCAGGACAGATCTGTTAATTCTTTTAGCAGTCCATGGTACTTTCAGCAGTCTTTGCCAGCACCACAACTCAAAAGCATCAACTCTTCTTCGGTTTTCCAAACTAATGTTGGTGAGGATATGGGGAAATTGGAACCCTTATTCACTGCTGATAGGAATGCAAAATGGTACAGCTGTTGTGGAAAAGTGTGGTGGTTCCTCAAAAAACTAAAATGAGAACTACTATAGGACCCAGAAATCTCCCTGCTAGGAATATATTCAAGGGACTTGAAAGCACAGATGGAAACAGACATATGTACACAAATGTTCAGTGCCGCACTATTCACAACACTCAAAAGGTAGAAATAACCTAAATGGCCATCAATAAACAAATGGATAAACAAAATATGGTACATAGATACAATAGACTACTACTCAGCCAGAAAAAGAAATTGCGTCATGCTACATGCTACAACATGGATAGAGACTGAAGATTTTCTGCTGAGTGAAATAAGTCAATCACAGAAAGACAAACATTTGTGACATCATTTACATAAAAAGACAAGAACAGGCAAATGCATAGAGACCAAAGTGTATTGTGGTCAGCAGGGACAGGAGAGGAGAAACGGGAGTTTCTTTTATTATGGAGCAGTGAGTTTCTGTTTATGGTCATGGAAAATTTGCTATGATTAAGGATAATAGTTGCATAGATGATTAATGTAATTGATGTCAATAAGCTGTACACCTATAAAAATGAACTGGCACATGTTGTGTGATATTTATTTCGTACCAAAAACACAGCAGCTGATGAGTCTGCTTATGTCCAATCAAACATCTCATGAGATTCAGTTCTTTGGTTTGGAGGTTTAGGGTCACAGTTTCCTGTGACATCCCAGTTAATTGGCCTAGTATCATTTTTAGTGCTTCTTTTCTACATCCTAGTCCACTGTATAGTGCCTGGGGTCTTAAAGGTTTGCAAATGGCCATCCAAGGTACAACAGCTGTTCTGTATTCAACTGGAGCAGCAGCAGAAGGGAAGAATCAGGAATAGGGTGAGGAAATGTAATGTGTGGCTAATTGCCTCCATGAAAAAATGCCTCCTTTCCCATGAGATGAGAACTGGATGGTACCCAGCTACCATTACTGAATGCTTTGATCCAAGATTCTATAGAAGAATTGTAATCAAAAGAGGGGAAAAAGCAGAAAAGAATTCCAAATTCTCATGGAACCTAGACTTTCTGGAGCCACTGAGGCTGGATGAACC
This sequence comes from Orycteropus afer afer, assembly GCF_000298275.1. NCBI lineage: Eukaryota > Metazoa > Chordata > Mammalia > Tubulidentata > Orycteropodidae > Orycteropus > Orycteropus afer. The sequence goes on from NW_006921732.1 coordinate 140,481, forward strand.
CTCAAAAACTCTTGCCTTGAAATAGTTTAAACCTTAAACCAAAAATATCTCCTGAAGTCTTCTTAAAATCAAACAATAGTAATAATAAATAAACTCACTGTCATCAAGTCAATTCCAACTCACAACGACCCCCACTGGGTCTCTGAGATGGTAAATCTGTACAGAAGTAGACTGCCCCATTGTCATTCCAGGGATCAGCTGGTGGGTTTCAACTACCAATCTTCTGGTTAGTAGTCAAATGCCTTAGGCACTACACTATGAAACAATAGAGTTAGTTTAATTAGTAAAAAACGTTTGCCTTGAGCAGAATGCTCTTTTAAAAAAAATCATCTATATAGGATCCAATTGACAACAGCAATTTGATGGGTCAGATAGGAAGCTGAGGGAAGTGAATTTATGTTAATGGGGAAGGAAAAATCCAGGAAAAGTGGGTGTGAATGTTGTACAACTTGAAGAATATAATCAGTGTAACTGAATTGCCCATGGAGAAATTCTTCAATTGTATGTTTTGCTATGCATGGTTTTAGCAACAATAATATTTTTTAAAAAAAGAATATACTGGATTCTAAAATCTGACTTGTAGAATGAAAGTAATTTTGATCTGAAGGATCTGATATGTTCCCATCAGCCAAGATAGTAAGTCAAAAGAAATGTCACTCTCAAAGGCTTAAAGGATGTTGAGGAAGTAGTCTCCATCATATCCTCAACTCAGTTCACCAGTATGATCACTCCAAAAACTAGATGGATCAAAGTAGATGGTCTATTAACTTAGCAAAATGGTAGGCTGTTATGCCAGATTAGATATCTTTACTAGAAGAGATCAGTGCAAAGTCTTAGCTTGGTATGTAGCTAATGGTCTAGGAAACACATTTTTTACAATCCCATTAGAAAAGAAGATAAAATGTACTTCACATTCACATGAGAATGTGAATTCTAGGTGTTCAAAACAAACAATAACTCTTCTACCCTCTGTCACAAAAGAGCCTAAAGGAACCCTGATTATCTGAACATTCCATAAAATACATACCTTGATCCATCAAGTGACGACATCTTACCAATCTTATTTTGTGAACTGGAATGGAAAGTATCCTGGATATCCTGGTATGTTTTCCAGGATGTGGGATATAAACCTTACAAAGATTCAAGGGCCTACATGATGGAATTTTCAGGGATCCAGTGGAATATTCCACAGTATCTCTTCTAAATTAAAGGACAAGTCACTACACTACACCCCTCCTATCATTAAGAAAGAAGCACATTGTTTGGTGTGCCTCTTTGGATTTGTGACCTATTCCATACTGTTTTGGCCTCCTTTATCACTATATTCAGAAGGTTGCTAATTTTGATTAAGTAAAATATGGCTCAAAAGATTTAATGATGCTAGAGGTATCCATGGCAGACAAAAGCACTGTGTGGAACTATGACTGACTAGCAGACTTGTAGAGCTCTAGAACAAGGTCTGTCCTCTGCCATACAAACTACTCCTCATTTGAAAAGCAGCTCCTGGCAAGGCTCAGGGCATCTGACCATGGGACATCAATTTGTGTAACTAAGTGGCAAGTGGTCTAGAATCCCATGTCACCTAACTCTTTTACATTAATATATTTTCCTAAGATCTCGCATGGGACATCAAGTAATTGTGTAACTAAATGGCAAGTGGTCTAGAATCCCATGCCACCTAACTTTTACATTAATATATTTTCCTGAGAGCTCACCTATGGTCTTCTTGGGAGATTCCCTAATACCAAATGACTAGGAAGAAAAAACTCAGGCCTAATTAATAAATACACTGACTTGATTGTTGGTGCAAAAAAAAAAAAAAAAAAAAAAAAAAGGACTGCTTCTACCTCATAGTGCCACTCACTGATAGTCCTAAATGATTGTGGTGAGAGGAAAATCTACTAATGGACAGAGATTAGAGCAATTCACCTACTCCTTCATATGGAGTGGTATGAGAGAAGGAGAATCATGGACTTTGGGTACTGGCAAATGACTTGGCTCTTTGGGGGACAGTAAGAAGCGATCTTGAAGGACTGGAGATATGGAAGTCTGAGGCAGGTATATATGAATGGAGCTAAGGAAATGGGTACAAAGTTTACAGGTCTTTGTGTTTCACTTTAATGCTCATCAGAAAACATCTATGAGAGAGGAGGAACTGAATAATCAAGTGCATAATAGACTCATGCAGTGGATGTCTGATAGCCTCACAAAATAAGCCGAAGAAGTAATTAACCATGGTGGTAGAGATACGGAAGCTTTCCATGAGTCCTATAACTTGGGCTCCCTCTAAACAAAGTTAACCTTGTTACAGCCACTGCCGTATCTATTCATGATAACAATCTCCTTTGGCTTTTCTCCTTTTCTTGTCTCTCTCTCCATACTCCCTCATTTGTGCTTCCTGAGATGCCAAATCTAAATAAACAACTTGCACTGAAGCTCTTATCTCAGGGGATGATTCTGGAAGAAACTCATTCTATGGTTCCTACATTATAGGACTGTTCTACAGATTGGTAACAACACACGCAAATATATCCAGAAAAAATGCCTGGCACATCATAGCACACATGAAATATCTGTATCAAAATTACTACCTTAGGTTAATTCCAGGCATTGTACTAAGCCTATTTTTTATATTATCCCTAATTTGAATAATAATTCTGCAGATGTTTATCACTCATAAGTTTACAGATGACAAACATTAATGTGTTATTACCAGGTACATAATCATTAGTGCTAAAGCTAGTATCTGAGGTCTGTCTGAAACCAAAACCTATATTTTTGGTATTATACATGTTGCTTCTCATTTAAAACAAAAAAAAGTTTGAGTTAATAAGCTAAAAACCATGATTTCTAACTCAATCACAGCAATTTTCCTACTATGCCTAGAATAATGATCACTTGCTTTCAAAGGGAAAGGAAAATTTAATTATTAGAAATTATATAAGTATATATCAAAATTCCAGCAAGAGAAATTATTCCAGAAGAAAACTCAAAGTTTTAAGTTCTTATTTCAATTGTTTCAAAATAGTATGCAAATATATGATCCACATATTTCTTTCACTGACTCTTTTCCATGCTGCAGTACATTGATCCAACACATTAAAACTCTAAGGCTCACCAAATAGTTTGAAGTATAAATTATACTACTCTTTTCAGACTCAAGACTCATATACCTATACCAATCATAAAAGAACACTCAAATTTCATATTATGGCAATTAAAGCATGTTGTTGTTGTTGTTATTATGTGCCGTCGAGTCAGACCCGACTCATAGTGACCCCTCCTTGGGTTTCCGAGGCAGTATCACTACGGAAGTAGATTGCCTGACCTTCCCTCTGAGGAGTGGCTGATGGGTTTGAACCACCGGCCTTCTGGTTAATCGTCAAGTGCCTTAGGCACTATGCTACCAGAGCTCCTAATTAAAGCACAGTATTATATGGCCAACCAACTTTAAAACAGGTACACAATTTTTCACTTTTCTTTATTTAAAAATAAATTTTTCACTTTTCTTTATCGAAAAAATTTTAAAAATGTGTATATTGTTTATATGTCATAAGTTGACCTATCATAAGGTAGTATGAATATACAATGTTTAAGATTATTGCCTTTGGAGACAAGAAACTCTCAGTCTTGACTTCAACTCCACTCCTTGTCAATCATGCAATTATAGCCCGTTACATCCCCAAGCCTCAGTTTCCTCACCTACAAATGGAGATATAATACTTCAAAGGTTCTCTACATATTAAATGTGATAAAGTATGTAAAAAGTACTTAGCACAGTGCCAGACAAGGAATAAATAACAAATGATAATTGTTACTTTATTTCTTACTGTTCTTCTTGAATTTAGTATTAAAAAGTTATTTAAACATAAAAGTAATTTTACTAATCTTAAAATCTCACCTTATAAAGACCATTTTGTTCTTCATCAGTCATCCTTCATTTATTCAAACATTTCTTGAGCTCCTTATTATATGATCTATTGTACACTAGATGCTAGAGAACAAAAATTAGTAGGAAACCTTACTCCACTTTGAGGAATAGACAGTGATGAGGAAAACAAGAGACAAATAAATTACTGTAATGCAATAAGAGCCATAATAGAGCACTCTAAAAGGTGTATATAAATATAGATCTAGGGACATCCAAAGGAGCCCAAGTGGTACAACGAAGTGTTCAGCCCCTAACTGAAAGGTCAGAGGTTCAAACCCACCAGCTGTTCCATGTAAGAAAGATGTGGCAGTCTGCCCCTGTAGGACTTACAGTCTTGGAAACTCTATGAGGCAGTTCTACTCTGTCCTAGAGGATCACTATGGATTGGAATCAACTGGACACCAATGGGTATATTGTTTTGTTTTTCTGTAGGGACACTCAATTCTGCCTGAGTTATACTGTACCTCAGAAGAAGTAATACTGAACTGAGTCTTGAACTGAATCTGAGTTAACATTTTATCAGGTAGAGAAAACGGCTTGGGATACAGAAATAGCAGCATCCATAAAGTTATGAAGGATCAAAAGAAGTTGGTACCTTTGGATGACTGGAAACAATTAATTCCTTTTGTTTTTGTTTTTTGCCCTCAGAAACTTAGTATTTTCCCCTTTTCTGCTTCTCACAATACTTCATTCAACAAACACAGTATTGAGTGTTTAACTTGGTAAGCACTCTCCTTGGTTCTATGGAAGAGAAGATTATTATTCAAACAGACTCAGATTCTACAATAAATCAAATTGTATAGCCTACGGGGGAAAAATAAACCACCACTGCCTTCAAGTAAATTTTGACTCACAGCGAATATATAGGATAGAGTAGAACTGCCCATAGGTTTCTGAGGTTATGAATCTTTATGAACACAGACTGCCTCATCATTCTTCTGTAGACAGGCTGTTGGGTTTAAACTGCTGATCTTTTGGTTAGCAGTGGAGTACTTAACCAGTAGCAGAAAAGGAGGGGAAAAAAAAAAGACTTGTCAAGTGTATCTATGAAGATAAAAGTAAGGTAGTTAGATGTTTTCTCAAAGGAAATGATGCATGTAGAGGGGAATGTGGGAAAAAACACAAAACTTACAGGACAGTTAATATTTAACTGACAAACATTTCTTACAAGAAAAACAAAGATTAATTGACTAGTAGTTAGAGATCATATTGACTACATCTGTGGCAAGAGGCAATAGAGAGGCTCAAAATCTTCAGCCAAAACAAGGCCAGGAGCTGATTGTGTAATAGACCATCAATTGCTCATATGCAAGTTCAAGCTGAAGCTCAAGACAATTAAAACAAGTCTATGAGAGCCAAAATATGACCTTGATTATATCCCTCCTAAATTTAGAGACCATCTGAAAAATAGATTTGATGCACTGAATACCAATGACTAAAAACCAGAGGAATTGGGATGACATTAAGGACATCATCCACGAAGAAAGCAAAGGTCATTAAAAAGACAGGAAAGGAAGAAAAGACAAAAATAGATGTCAGAAGAGACTCTGAAACTTGAACTTGAACAAAAATAGCTAAAGCAAATGGAAGAAATGACAAGATAAAAGAGCTGAACAGAAAATTTCAAAGAGCAGCTCGCGAAGAAAAAGTCAATTATTATAATAAAATGTGAAAAAACTCAGAGTTAGAAAATGAAAAGGGAAGAACATGCTTGACATTTCTCAAGCTAAAAGAACTGAAGAAAAAAATTAAGCCTTGAGTTGTAATACTGAAAGATTTTATGAGCAACATATTGAATGATCAGGAAACATCAAAAGAAGAGGGAAGGAATACACAGTCACTGTACCAAAAAGAATTGGTCGATATTCATCCATTTCAGGAGGTGGCATATGAACCAAAGTTGCACTGAAGGAACTGGCAAAAAAACAAAGCTCCAGGAATTGACAGAATAACCATTGATATGTTTCAACAAAGAGATGCCCCGCTGGAGGCATTCACTCTATTATGCCAAGATATTTGGAAGGCAGCTAACTGGCCAACTGCCCGGAAGAGATCCATATTTGTACCCATTCCAAAGAAAGGTGATCCCACAGAATGTGGAAACTATCAAACAATATCATTAATATCCCATGCAAGTAAAATTTTACTGAAGATAATTAAAAAATGGTTGCAGCAATATATTGACAGAGAACTTCCAGAAATGCAAGCTGGATTAAGAAAAGGACGTAGAACAAGGGATATCATTGCTGATGTCAGATGGATCTTGCCTCAAAGCAAAGAATACCAGAAATATGTTTACTTATGCTTCATTGACTATGCAAAAGCATTTGCTTGTGTGGATCATAACAAATGATGGATAACATTGAGAAGAATGGGAATTCCAGAACACTTAACTCTACTCATGAGGAACCTGTACATAGATCAGGAGACTGTCATTTGAACACAACAAGGGGATACTGCATGGTTTAAAATCAGGAAGGGAGTGTGTCAGGGTTGTATCCTTTTACCATAATTATTCAACCTGTATGCTGAGCAAATAATCCAAGAAGCTGGACTATATGAAGAAAACATGACATCAGGATTGGAGGATGACTCATTAACAACCTATGATACACAGATAACACAGCATTGCTTGCTGAAAGTGAGGATGACTTGAAGCACTTACTGATGAAGACTGAAGACTACAGACTGCAGTATGGATTCCACCTTGGTACAAAGAAAACAAAAATCCTCACAACTGTACCTATAAGCAGTGTCATGATAAATGGACAAAAGATTGAAATTGTCAAAGACTTCATATTATTTGGTTCTACAATCAACACTAATGAAAGCAGCAGTCAAGATATCAGATGATGTATTGCATTGGGCAAATCTGCTACAAAAAACCTTTCAAGTGCTGAAGAGCAAAGATGTCTCCTTGAAGACTACGGTGCACCTAACGCAAGCCATAGTATTTTCAATCACCTCATATGCATGTGAGAGCTGGAGAATGAATAAGGAAGACTGAAGAAGAGTTGATGCTTTTGAATCGTGCTGTTAGTGAAGAATACTGAAAGTACCACGGACTGCTGAAAGAACTAACAAATCTGTCCTGGAAGGAGTACAGCTGGAATGCTCCTTGGAAGCAAGAAGGCCAGACTTTGTCTCACCTACTTTAGTCATGTTGTCACAAGGGACCATTCTCTGGAGAAGGATATCATGCTTGGCAAAGTGAAGGGTCAACAGAAAAGGAGAAGGCTCTCAACAAGATAGATCGACACAGTGACTGCAACAATGGGCTCAGGTCAAGGATCATGAGTCTGGCACAGGACCAGGCAGTGTTTCGTTCTGTTGTACATAAGGTCGCTATGAGTCAGAGATGACCCGACACACCTAACAACAACAATGCTTAGAGGTGTGGCAACGTACTAAGCACATTATATACTCCACACTCTGAAAGGAAAACATACTTATAGAGGCTTGCCTGATAGTAATAGGGTACATCCATATGCACCAATATTCCCCATTCCTTGAACATATTAATCACCTTATGCCTTTTCAATAAGTCTGGATGCACCCTGAGAATCCTTTTCAACACAGCACATCAGGCAGTCACTGCTAATAGCTCAAAGTTAGTGTATAAGAGAAAACCCTTCTTACTTCCCTCTTTTCAACAGTCTAAAATAAATCCTTGAATTAAATTATGTTAGATGAAAGCTGCATCTGTCAAATACATTGGTTTTTTTTTTCTTTTTTCTTTTCCCTCTCCACCCTACAACCACCCCATCCCTGTGCCCTTCTCATCCATGCATTCCTGTTTGTCCAGTTTTCCCTCTATGTGAGTGCTACCTCCCTGGTTTCTCATGGCTGATTGATCCAAGGGCTGAATCTCCCTAGAGTAGGTGGGTGCATTGCCCTGGGGTAGGTGTTCTATATGTAGGTCTTTCTACTGTTGGGCTGAGAGCCAATCCGTGTGAGTCCATTTCTAAGCCCAAAGAGTATAACCCAGGGCAATAGTCTTGGGAGTTCCACCAGTCTCTCTCCAACTAGTAATTCTGGTCATTTTTGAGTTTTTTAATTTTGTTCCACATTTTTCCTCCTCTTCTATCTACAATCTCCAGATTTGTCCCTTTCCAAGTGTGGTAATTATATTTGTGTGTCAACTTGGCTGGGCCTGATTGAGTGGCTGGGCAGCTGGTGGTGGCTATTCCCCATGATGAGACTGGCAATCAACTCCATGGTGGGATCTACCACAAGCAGCTGGGTAGCTGCCTTAGGGAATGTCGTCTGCTTCCTTTATATAAGGAGAAGCCTTGGGGATAGTCTCTAGCTTATGGCACATGTGGACCCTACATGTAGCCATGTCATTTTTCAGCAGTCTGCCATGCTCTGCCAACCTAGCAACTTACAATGGACTTGAATTGATGGCCTGCCATGTGGTTTGGTAACATCTGGACTGTGCCTTTTTACTTGTCAACCTTGGGGTGAGCAGCCTCAGCAGCCAGCAGCTGTCTCAGTGAAGAAAAGCCTCTAGCTTCAGTGGGCCAGGGCTGGAGGCACAGCTAAAGCCCAAGGCTGAGGGGCTTTCACCCAACCTCTAGAGCCTGGCGCTTTGAACTTGGACTTAAAGCCTCCAAACTGTAACAGAATAAACTCCTGTTTGTTAAGGCATCCCATTTGTGGTAAATATTACTGTCAGAGTGGCACTAGGTCACCAGAACACCAAGTGGTTGGCATTGGTAGCCAGGCTCCATCTAGTTCTGGTCTCAGGTTGTGGAGGCTGAGGTCCTTGTGGTCCATCTTATCTTTGGACTAATTGTTTCCAGATGACTTTGATCTTCTTCATTCTTTGTTCCAGACAAGAGGAGACCAATAGTTACATATTAGGTGGCCAGTCAGAAGCTTTTAAGACCTCAGTCACTACTCACCAAATTAGGCTGTAGAACAAAATTTTTATGAACTATATGTGCCAACTAAGCATGATGTCCCCCAAGATTATGATCCTGAGCCCCAAGGCCTGGTGATTCTCTCTCACAAGATGTTTTGTTGTCTCTGATAAGTTACTCCAACCCTGTCTTCTGTTGCTTCTGTAATGTATGCAGTTAATTTTGTAGCACAAATGCATATGTAAGATCATCTTCAGCCAAATCTACCCTTGGTCTACAGTGTATTCCTGTTCACCTACCCCCACCTGCTCTCACCTGTCTATGCATTAATCCGTAGCCTGATATTTGGTGCTAGTGCTATCACAGTGTTATGTATGTAATAGTATTTGCCTCTGTTGTCTATGTCTTTTGTGTAGTTTTCAGTGTCTTTCCAACCCCAATGTCACCATGCTGATTACAGACTCTTTCCATACTATTCCTCTCTTCACCCAAATTGACATGTGACCCCCAAATAGTCTGATACTGTTTTAAGTGGCAATTGAATTTATTTCACTAAAATATACTTTGTCATTATGTCCCCCAGCCTATGTTAGGATGTTATAAGATACAATCCTATAACATGTATTTGTTGTAAATACTGCAAGGATATTATTGAGGATGTTGCTATCATATCTCACAGTATCCACTTTAAGAATTTCAGTAAGAAAATTGTCTTTAAGGTTTCAATACTCCCACCGCCATCTAGTTGGATCCGACTCATAGTGACCCCTCCTTGGATTTCCGAGGTGGTATCACTACAGAAGTAGATTGCCCAAACTTCCTTGCAAGGAGTGGCTGGTGGGTTTGAACCACCAGCTTTCTGGTTAGTAGTCAAATACCTCAGGCACTACACCACACCAGAGCTCACAACAATAGATAACAAATAATGATTCTGGAATTCTGAGAATCAGATGAGAAGATAAAGAACTAGATTAAGCACTGATTGCAAAGGGAGCTAGATTAGTGACTGGGGTGAGGGAAGAGACTGGGATCTGCTAAAGCATGGACATGTAATAGTGATATAAGATTGACAAGAAGGGGGGAAATAATCACGTGGCAATAACAACACAATACAAACAGATTGGGAGGAATTAAAGGTGAGCAACCAATGTGTGGGAGCCAGGAGAGAAACATGCAGGGAAGGAGGACAGTTACAGTGGCACAGGTGGCCACAGAGAGAGGAGGGAGAGAAAAAGTGAATCAAATAACTCACCACTGACAGAAGCTAGGTTTGGGCTGGAGAAAGGCATGGGTTGAAGTAGTTGAAGAAATTAGGCTCAGGACAATCTCTTACTCAACTGAATCTGGGCAAAAGCTAGATGAATGGCTGCATGTACCCAGAAAGACACCACACCAATGCCAGGGAATTGAGATTGAAGGGATATATTCTCTGATCTAACAAACACACATCTTCCCTGCATTTAGAGGTAAATACTCTTTTCACAGCCATACGCCCACTGAACAGAGAAGCCCCAACCTCACCACCAAGACCACTGGACACCTCTACCCCTAGCAGACTGGCCCACTGGCTGCCTAAGGAACCAAGAAAACTTTTTCACACTGAACACAAGAGGCACAATTCTGCAGCCTCCTCTCCCAAGGGTTCACTTGTGCTGGGCACCTCCCACTTCTGCAAATGAAAAGGCCTATGTTGGGATGGTTAGAGAAGAAAATATCAGGGCAGCCTCTCACTAGAGTCTGGGCAGGGGCAGGATAAGTGCTGTGTGTGCCCAGAAGAGTGCCAGACCCACATCACTGAATCAGGACTAGTAAGCTATACTCTTCACTCCAAAAAAATACAAGCTTCTCTGTAAATAGGGGCAAACCCCACCACCACCACCACCAAGCCAATGGCCAAAGAAATCTCATAGCCACCCATAGCAACTCATATCAAACAGACACCACAGAGATTGCAGCTATCCTTTCCTCCACATACGTCACTGGCTGATCCTTTTTACACTGAGCACAAAAGACATACACCTACAGCCTTTTCCAGTGGAGGATCCCACTCACACCAGGTTCCTTTCACATCAATGGACACACACCCTGGTAGATCAGTGGTTTCATTACACCCTCATGCTCCCAGGGCTACCAACTCACCATAATTACAAAAGTCTCTCCTCCTCAGTTTCTATATTTTTCCCCTTGCCTCTATCCAAATTTTTCTACCTTTTAACCTGTTTATTTCTCCTATTTCTTCTTCATTGTCTTACATTTTTGCTACTCCATCACATCAACTACCCTCCTTTTCTTTTTGTCTATATTTTTATCTCTTATTTTTATTCTATCTTTTTTTCCATTTCCTTCTATGCTTCTCCTTGGATTTTTTTTTTCTTCTTCCCCCATCCAACAGGAGGACATTGCCTCTCCACTAGTCAGCCATATGTACTGCACCAACCACCTCCCACAACAGACAAGCACCAGCGCTAGCCCCTACACCACTGGATCAATGGTAGAAAACACCTGTTCATCCCAACTGCAGCTCCTCTTCACATCAAATAGAGACCTGCACCCACATTACCACCAATTATTCCACCACCAATCTAGAGACAGCTAGGAAGTGTTACAGTGCTGCCAAGTTACCAATCAAAGAAGCACATCTGCCCCACTCATCCAGATATACTGAAACAAACCAACACACATTCAACAAATAAAAATAACAACTTCAAAATCTCTTAGGGACAACAGATAACTTCAATTCAAACAAAGAAATAGGATGAAATAATGGAAGAAACTGACCAAAATAAAGAACTAGGAAATATTCCCAAGGAAGAACAGGTAATAGAACTCCCTGATAAGGAATTCAAAAGATACATTTGTAGGACCTTCCAAGAGCTCAAGAAAACCATAAACAGAAGAGCAAAGAAAAGACATATAATACCTTTGAAAAACTCAAGAAAATCATACAAGGACAAAAAATATAAAATAATTAGACAATTAGAAATCATACAAAACTAGCAATTAGATATCCAACAGATGAACACTAAAACTACCGAAATAAATAACACATTGTTGTTGTTGTTGTTGTTGTTACGTGCCGTCGAGTCAGATCCGACTCATAGCGACCCTTCCTTGGGTTTCCGAGGCAGTATCACTACAGAAGTAGATTGCCCCATCTTCCTTCCGAGGAGTGTGGCTGGGGTTTGAACTGCCAACCTTCTGGTTAGCAGTCAAGTGCCTTAGCCACTATGCTACCAGAGCTCCCAAATAACACATTAGAAAGACAAAAAAAAAGTAGAATCAAACGGGATGGAAAATGCATGTCCCAGGTAGAAGAAAAATCCCTTGAAATTAGCTTGCATGAGGAAAAGTCAGAAAAGAGAATGAAGAAAAATGAAGTAAAACTAAGAGTTATATAGGATGATATCAAAAGAAATAACATACTACTAATTGGAATTCCAGAAAAAGAAGAGGCCAAACAAAAGAAAATTGTTGAAGATTTCCTAACAGAAAACTTCACCAATATCATGAAAGATCAAAAGATATCCATTTAAGAAGCACAATGATCCCCACAGAGGATAAACCCAAAAGAAAGTTACCAAGACACATCATAATCAAACTTTCCAAAACAAAAGACAAAAAAAAAAAAAATAAGAATCTTGAGAGCAGCTCAGAAAAAATGAAATGTTACCTACAAAGGGCAACCAATAACACTAAGTTCTGATTTCTCAGCAGGAACCATTCAGACAAGAAGACAATGAGATGACAGATATAAAATCTTAAAGGAAAAGAACTGCCAACCAAGAATTATATATGCAGCATAACTGTCCCTCAAATGTTGTTGTTGTTATTAGGTGTAATTGAGTCAGCTCTGACTCATAGCAACCCTGAATACAACAGAATGAAACACTGCCCAGTTCTGAGCCATCCTCACAATCCTTGCTATGTCTGAGGCCACGTGTTGCTGTCACTGTGTCAATCTATCTTATTAAGGGTCTTCCCCATTTTCATAAACCCTCTACTTAATCAAGCATGATATCCTTTTCCAGGAAATGGTCCTTTTTGCATGACCAAAGCAGGTAAGATGAGTTTGGCCACTCTCACTTTCAAGGAGCACTCTTGGCTGCACTTCCTCCAGGACAGATTTGTTCCTTCTTCTAGAAGTCTATGATATTTTCAGTATTCTTTACGAACATCACAATTCAAAGGTATCAACTCTACTTTGGTTGAATTCTTGATGACTACTTCAATGGGTGCTGATTGTAGATCCAAGTAAAATTAAATCCCTGAAACTTCAATCTTTTATCCATTTGTCATGACTTGGATTATTGATCCAATTGTGAGGATTTTTGTTTTGTTCATATTGTAATGTAATCCATACTGAAGGCTATAGTCTTTGATCTTCATCAGTAAGCACTTCAAGTCATCTTCACTTTGAGCAAGAAAGGTTGTGTTATCTGCATATTACAAGTTGTTAATGCATTTTCCTCAAAACCTGATGCTGTGTTCTTCATATAGTTCAGCTTCTCCGATTTATTTGCTCAGCATACAGAATGAGTAAGTATGGTGAAAGGACACAACCTTGATGCACACCCTGATTTTAAACCATGCCTCATGGTCTATGTACAGGTTCTTCATGAGCGTAATTAAGGGTTCTGGAATTCCTATTCTTCTCAGTGTTATCTATAATTTGTTATGATCCACACAGTCAAATGCCTTTGAATAGTCAAGAAAACACAGGTAAACATCTTTCTGGTCCTCTTTGCTTTCAGCAAAGATCTATCTGACATCAGCAAGGATATCCCTCCTTCTACATTCTCTTCTGAATCTGCTGCAACCATTTTTTTAATTACCTTCAGGAAAATTTTACTTATGTGTGGTATTAATTATATTGTTCAATAATTTCTACATCCTGTTGGATCACCTTTCTGTGGAATAGGCACAAATATGGATCTCTTCCAGACAGTTGGCCAGACAGCTGACTTCCAAATTTCTTGGCATAAACAAGTAACCACCTCCAGCACTGCCTCCCTTTGTTAAAATATCTCAATGGGTATTCTGTCAATTCCTGGCACCTTGTCTTTCACCAATTCCCTTAGTACAGCTTGGATCTCTTCCTTCAGTATCATTGGTTCTTGCACATATACTAACTCCTAAAATGGGTAACTGTCAACCAATTGGTTTTGGTACCTTGATTCTGTATTTCTTTTACCATCTTTTGATTTTTCTTGCAGTTTTCTGTATTTTCCCCCACAGAATCCTTCAGTATTCCAATCCCAAGTTTGATTTTTTTCTTTCATTCTCTCAGCTCAAGAAATGCTGAATGTGTTCTTCTCTTTTGGTTTCCTAACTCCAGGTCTTTGCACATTTCATTATAATACTTTTATCTTCTTGTGCTGCACTTTGAAATATTCTGTTCAGCTCTTATATTTCATCATTTCTTCCATTCACATTAGCTAGTCTCTCTTCAAGAGCAAATTTCAGAATCTCTTCTGACATCTATTTTGGTCTTTTCTTCCTTTCCTATCCTTTTAATGACCATTTGCTTTCTTCATGTATGATGTTCTTGATGTCATCCCACAACTTATCTGGTCTTTGATCTGTGGTGTTCAATGCATGAAATCTGTTCTTCACATAGTCTCTAAATTCAGGTGTGATATAATTAAGGTTGTATTTTAGCTCTTATGGATTTTTTTAAATTTTCTTCAGCTTCAACTTGAACTTGCATATGAGCAATGTATAGCCTTGTTTTGACTGGTGATATCGAGCTTCTCCATCATCTCTTTCCATAGATACAGTCAATCTGATTTCTGTGTATTACACCTAGCAAGATCAACATGTATGTTGTTCAAAAAAAAATCTTTGCATTGAATAAGTCATTGTTCTTGTTGTTGTTGTT
>NW_006921732.1:155254-161095 GCF_000298275.1 Orycteropus afer afer
GCCCCGACTCATAGCGACCCCTCCTTGGGTTTCCGAGGCAGTATCACTACGGAAGTAGGATTGCCCAACCTTCCTTCCGAGGAGTGGCTGGAATAAGTCATTAGCCTTACAAAATTCTATTATGTGATCTCCAGTGTCACTTCTATCATGAAGGCCATACTTTCCAACTACCAATGTTTCTTCCAAGTTTCCAACTTTTGCATTCCAATCACCAGTCATAATCAATATATCTTGATACTATGTTTGGTCTGTTTCAGACTGCAGTAGTCAGTAAAAATCTTCAATTTCTTCATTCTGTCACTCCTCTTCTATCTGTCAATCCTAGCATAGTAAATCATATGATTGTCTGATTCAAAATGGCCAATATCAGTCTATTTCATCTCACTAATGACTAGGATGTCAATCTTTATGCATTCCATTTTTGACAACATCCAATTTTCCTAGATTCATATTCTGTACATTCCGCATTCCAATTATTAATGAATGTTTGCAGCTATTTCTTCCCATTATGAGTTGTATTCCAACAGCAAATGAAGGTCCCAAAAGCTTTATCCCATCCACACTATTAAAGTTGACTTTACTTTGAGGAGGCAGCTCTTCCCCAGTAGTATTTTGAATGCCTTCCAACCTGAGGGGCTCATCTTCCAGCAGTATATCGGACAATGTTTCACTGCTATTCATAAAGTTTTCCAGGAATGTATCACACAGTGTTTCACTGCTATTCTTAAGGTTATCAATGACCAATATTTTCAGAAGTGGACAAGCCATTCTTCTAACCAGATTTTCTTAGTATGGAAGCTCCACTGAAACCTGACCACCATGAGTAACCTGGATGGTATTTGAAATACTGGTGGCATAGCTCTCAGCCTCACAGGAACACACATGCCACCACAGCATAACAAAATGACAGACAAGTGGTCCCTCAAATATGAAGGCAAAATTAGGATATTCCCAGACAAAGAGAAAAAAAGAGAATTTGTGAAAAAAAACATATTAATGCTACAAGAAATGATAAAAGGAGTTTTTCCAACAGAAAACCAACAATGGAAGACAACAACTTAAGATTAAGACATGATAACACCATTCAGAAATCAACTAGGAAAGTAATTTTAAATATAACATAAGCTTAAAAATGGAAAATAGAGAATCAGATGAGTAAATCTGTACACGATACCAACTACAAAGAAAATAGAGTGAATAAATGTTATAATAACAAAACTTTCACATGGAGAAGAAATCAGGACAATGTCAATGTAGAACAGACTGTTCTAAACTTGAGGAGATAATAATTTCCTGCAGGGTAATTACAAAGAATATTTATAAACCTTCCAACCAAAATAAGAAAGATGAAAATCACAAGAAACATAAAATTGACAATAATGAAGAAAATGGAATGACAACTTGATGAAAAAATGAATTCAGCAAAGAAAAATATTTGGAACAAAGAAACTATCAGCACCACAACAAAAAACACAAAAGAATGGCAGCATTAATGTCATACCTATCATTAATTACATTAAATGTGAATGGATTAAATGCACCAATCAAGAGAAAGGGAGGGGCAGATTGGATTAGAAAACAAGACCCATCAATATGATGCATACAAGAGACTTACCTTGTACATTAATTGCTATAAACTGACTTCTGAATATGTGTTCACTATGTCCCAAAGGTTTTGATATATTGTGTTTTCATTCTCATTTCTTTCTAGGAACTTTTTTGTTTCACACTTATTTCTTCTGTTACTCAGTGGTTCTTGTGAGTTATTATATGAATGCACACTAACTTCCTTAAAAAATAGGATTTCTGACTTCTGGTAAGATGGAGGAATAGGTAGATAAGCTACATAGACCCTTGTCAACAGAGAAAAAAGAAACCAATTGACAGAGATACAGAAGATAATTCCAGAGCTCTGAGCTTTGAGAGGTAGTATACAGAAGTAGATTAGACACCAATGAACCTGAGTGAAAACAGGACCTAAGAACAGGTTCCATTTGCCAAGGATGGCAGGGACATATAGGAGACTGACAACAGGAAAGAAGACAGGTGGTGAGCATATAAGTGCTGCCAACTAGCAAATAGAGGAGCACAGCACAGTACCCTGCTTATATAGGTAACATATAAAGAAAACAAAAATCATGAGCAAGTCACTCCAACATAAAATCACCCATTAAATAGAAACATAAAAAAATCACAATGCCTTGGAGACAACAGAGCATCACAGTCCACACAGAGAAGCAAGACAAAACTGGAGAAACAAGGGACCAGGATACAGATCCAAAACACATCCCTGAGGAAGACGCAGTATTGGAAATCCCTGATAAGGAATTCAAAAGAATTATATTTAGGTACCTTCGACGAATTGAGAGATTGATCAAGGAAAACACTGACAAAATTGAGGAAAACACAGAGAAAACCCTAGAACAATTTCAAAATACAATACAAGAACAAAAACGACAAAATACATGAAAAATTAGAAATGATACAAAATCTACAGACAGAAATCCAGAAGATTAATACTAAATTTTCAGAAATAGGTAACACACTGAATGGGCAAAGGAGTAGAACTGAATCAATGGAAGAAAGAATTAGTGAGACTGAAGACAATTATCTCAATATTTCTTTGGAAAGGGATCAATCAGAAGAAAAGATCAAAACAAAATGAAGAAATCCTAGAGTTCATGTGGGATACCATCAAAAGGAACAGCCTACGTGTAATTGGAATTCCAGAACAGGAAGAAAAAAATTGCCCAAGATTTCTTGGAAGAGAATTTCCCTGGCATGATGAAAGATGAGAATATATCTATTCAAGTCCAAGGAACCCCAAAAACAACAGACCCCAAAAGAAAATCACCAAAACATGGCATAATCAAACTCACCAAAACCAAAGACAAAGAAAGAATCCTGACAGCAACATGGGAAAAATGAAAAGTTACCTAAAAGGGGCAACCAATAAGACTAAACTCAGATTTCTCAGCAGAAACCATACAGGGGAGAAGACAATGGATTGTTGTTGTTACCAAGTTCCATCGAGTCGTCTCTGACTCATAGCGACCCTATGCACAGCAGAACAAAACACCGCCTGGTCCTGAGCCAGCTCCACAATTCTTGCTACACTTGAGCCCATTGCTGCTGCCACTGTGTCAATCTACCTGGTGGAGGGCCTTCTCCTCTTTTGTCAACCCTCCACCTTACCAAGCATGACATCCTTCTCCAGGGAATGGTCCCTTCTGACAACATGACCAAAGCAGGTGAGATGAAGTCTGGCCATCCTTGCCTCCCAGGAGCATTCTGGCTACACTTCCTCCAGGACAGACCTGTTAGTTCTTTTAGCAGTCCATGGTACTTTCAGCATTCTTCACCAAAACCACAGCTCAAAAGCATCAACTCTTCTTTGGTCCTCCTTACTCACTGTCCAGCTCTCACATGTATATGAGGCAACTGAAAATACCATGGCTTCTGTCAGGTGCACCTTAATCCTTAAGGAGACATCTTTGCTCTTCAGCACTTAAAAAAGGTCCTTTGCAGCTGATTTGCCCAGTCCTATACATCATCTGATGTCCTGACCACTGCTTCCATTGACATCAATTGTAGAACCAAGCAATGTGAAGTGTTTAACAACCTCAATCTTTTCTCCATTTATTGTGATGCTGCTCATAGGACCAGTTGTGAGGATTTTTGTTTGCTTTATATTGAGATGTAATTGAACTACGGACTGTATTCTTCAATCTTCATCAGTAAGTACTTCAAGTCATCCTCACTTTCAGCAAACAAAGTTGTGTCATCAGCATATCACAGGTTTTTAATTATTCTTCCTCCAATCCTGAAAGATAAAAATTTCTAACCAAGAATTATATACCCAGCAAAACAGTCCCTCAAATATGATGGTGAAATTAGAACATTTCCAGATAAACAGAAATTAAGGGATTTGTTAAAACCAGACCAACTTTACAAGAGATGCTAAAGGAAGTCCTTTTGAAAAAGAACCAACAACAGTAAATAACAATTGACCATTAAAACACATGATGACATAACCCAGAAACAACCCAGTTATAGAAGTATCCAAAGTAAATAAAGTTGTAAACAGGGAACCAGAGACATCAATTGACAAATGAGGACAACTACAAACCAAAAAGAGGGAAAAAATGTATACTTACAGAACTCTGAATGGTAGGAAAGTCAAGACAAATACAAGATAGAATGGACTGTTCTAAACTTGGGAGGAAAACTATAAATCACAGGGTAACTGCAAGGAAAAATGAAAAACCGTCACGTCAAAATAAAAAAGAGGACCAGCACAAATATTTAGCAAATACTAAAACAATAGTAATGAAGGAAGTGATAAAAACGAGTTCAGTGCAGAAAATTATATAGAACAAAGAAACCAACACCATGAAAAAGCACATAACAAAATGACACCAACAAATTCATACTTGTTGATAATTACATATTTGGCAAGGGCCTTACCACTAAGATTTATAGAAAACTCCAATGCCTCCACAGCAAAGGGATTAACAATCCAGTTGAAAAATGGGCAGGAGACATGAATATACTCTTCACCAAGCAGGATATTCAGGCAGCCAGCAAATACATGAAGAGATGTTCACGATCACTGGCCATCAGAGAGATGCAAATCAAAACAACAATGAGATACCATCTCAGCCCAGCACTGATGGCAATGTTCAACAAGACAGAAAATAACAAATGCTGGCAGAGATGTGGAGAGATTGGGACTCTTATACACTGCTGGTGGAATTGTGAAGTGATACAACCACTGGGAAAAGCAGTATGGTGATTCCTTAAAACACTGGAATTGGAGATACCACTTGACCCAGCAATTCCATTACTAGGTATATATCCTAGAGAGGGGAGAGCCAGGACAGGAACAGATATATGCACACCAATGTTCACTGCAGCACTATTTACAATAGCAAAAAGATGGAAACAACCCTCTTCCCCATCAATGGAAGAGTGGATGACCAAACTATGGTATATACACACAATGGAATGCTATGCAGCACTAAAGAATAATGTAGAGTCTGCTAAACACCACATAACATGGATGAATTGGAGGACATTATGCTGAGTGAATTAAGTCAATCACAGAAGGACAAATATAGTCTTAGTTCATAGTTGTGGATGGTCAAGGGAAAGTTTATATATGGAGGGAAACTTTCTTTGTTGGTTGCCAAGCAGAGTGGAGGGGAGGGAAAAACAACAACAAAAAAAGCATTGACCCATGTCAATTTACTTTTGTGTATTTCACTGTACATAAATTATATTTCAATAAAATGCATTTTAAAAATAAAAAAGAATAAAGAACCAAAACCAATACCTTAAATCAACAACTTCAACAATTTGAAAAAGAGAGCAAAAACCCCTGCAGTCTCCAGAAGAAAGGCAATAATAAAAATCAAAGCAGAAAACAAAACAACTGACAAAAACAAGAAGACCAGAAGGTGGTTCTTGTAAAAGATTAACAAAATCAACAAACCACAGGCAAATTTAACGAAGGAAAAGAAAGAGAAGATTTAAATGACATGAATAATAAACTAGATGGTGTCATCACAACAGAACAAACCAAAATAAAAAGGAGAATAACAAAAAAACATGAAGAAATATACTCAAAAATTTTAAAAACCTAGAAGAAATGAACAAATATATAGAAACAAAACAAATTCCCAATCTAGTACAAACCAAGGTAGAAAAGAAACTGAGCAGATGACCATATATATGTGTGTGTGTGTGTGTGTGTGTATGATTGGTGGATATTTCTAATATATATTATTGCGTGTGCTTGAAAACTGTCCATATATATAGTAGACCAAAGAAAAGGGGGTA
>NW_006921732.1:161436-168868 GCF_000298275.1 Orycteropus afer afer
AGAAAAGGCATTTGATAAAATCCAACATCCATTCCTGATAACAATCAGCAAAATAGGAATAGAAGGGACATTTCTCAATTTAATAAAGCACATATATGCCAAACCAACAGCCAGCATTATTCTCAATGGAGAGAGACTCAAAGCATTACCCTTCCAAACAGAAAACAGACAAGGATGCCCTCTATCACCACTTCTATTCAACACTGTATTAGAAGTCCCAGCCAGGGCAATAAGGCAAGATAGAGATATAAAAGGTATCCAAATTGGCAAAGAAGTAGTAAAACAATATCTATTTACAGACAATATGATTCTATACATAGAAAAACTAAGACACCCAGCAAGAAAATTTCTAGAACTAATGGAAAGATTCAACAAACTGGCAGGATAAAAGATAAACATGCAAAAAAAAAAAAAATCAGTTGGATTCCGCTACACCTCTACATCAATAAAGAGATCGATGAAAAGGAAATAAGGAAAACAATACCATTTACAATAGCTACCAAAAAAGATAAAATACTTAGGAACAAATCCTACCAGGGATGTAAAAGATCTATACAAAGAAAACTACAAAACGCTACTGTAAGAAACTATAAGAGAACTACATAAATGGAAGAATATGCCATGCTCATAGACAGGAACACTGAACATTGTATAAATGTCAATACTACCCAAAGTAATCTACATATTCAATGAAATTCCAATCCAATTCCATCAACATTCTTTAAGAACATGGAAAAACGCCACTCCTTCGAAGGAAGGTTGGGCAATCCTACTTCCATAGTGATACTGCCTAGGAAACCCAAGGAGGGGGTCGCTATGAGTCAGGACCGACTCGACGGCAAATAACAACAACCACAACAATTTTATATGGAAAGGAAAGAGAATTCAGATATGCAAACCACTACTGAAGAAGAAGAACAAAGCAGGAGGTCTCACACTCCCCAATCTCAAAACCTACTATACAGCCACTGTAGTCAAAACAGCCTGGTATCAGTACAATAACAGACACATCGACCAGTGGAACAGAATTGAGAATCCAGAAATAGATCCACCCACTTATGGACAGCTGATCTTTGACAATGGACTGAAACCCATTCTATGTGGGAAGAGAAAGCTTCTTAAAAAATGGTGCTGGCAAAACTGGATATCTGTTTGCAGAAAACGAAACAAGATTCATACCTCACACCATACACAAAAACAAACTCAAGATGGTTCAAAGACCTAAATGTAAAACCCAAACTATGAAGTTCATGAAAGGAAACAGGGGCAATCTCGGTTTCCCTGATTTATGGCATAAATAGACTATCAAGCATAATCCAAGTGCATAACAGCAGAAGAGAAACTAGATGACTGGCACCTCCTAAAAATTAAGTTCTTATGTACATCAAAAGACTTCTCCAAAACAGTAAAAGGAGCACCTACAGATTGGGAAAAAATATTTGGCAATGACATATTCAACAAGAGACTTACATCTAAAATTTTTACATAACTTCAGCACCTCAACATCAAAAAGACAAAACTGAGTAAAGGATATGAATAGACACTTCACTAAAGAAGATATTCAGGCAGCCAACAAACACATGAAGAAATGTTCACAATCATTACCTATTAGAGAGGTACAAATCAAAACAACAATGAGGTATTGTCTCACCCCAGCAGTAACAGCAAGGTTCAACAAGAAGAAAATAACAAATTCTGGCAAGGATGTGGAGAGATCAGAACTCTAATAAACTTCTGGTAGGATGGTAAAGTAGCACAACCCTGCAGAAAATGGTATATATTAAAAAAAAAAAAAAAAAAAAAAAAATCACTGCCATTGACTCAATCCCAATTCATAGCAACCCCCTTGGGTTTCGGAGGCTGTAAATCTTTGCAGAAGTAGATTGCCCTATCTTTCTTCCATGGAGCAGCTGGTGGGTTTGAACCACTGACCTTCTATTAGCAGCCAAATACCTCATCTACTATGCCACCAGAGCTCCTTGTAGAAAATGGTATAGTGCTTTCTTAAAAAGTTTGAAGTAGAAATACCATTTGATCCACCAATCCTGCTACTAGGAATATATAGTAAAGAGGTGAGATCTGGGGATATGACTAGATATACGCACATCCATGTTCACTGTAGCGACTTAAGTGCCATCGACACATGAATGGATAATCAAACTATGGTACATACACACAAGGAAATACTATGCAACATAAAAGAATAATGAAGAATCAGTAAATCACTTCATAACATGGACAAACTTGGAAGGTATTATGCTGAGTGAAATAAGTCAATCATAAGAGGACAAACATTGTATGAGTCCATTATTATAAAAAGTTAAGGAAAGGTTTACATAGGGAAGAAAACTTTCTTTATTGGCTACTAGGGATGGGAAGATAGGAGAAGGAAGGGAAAATAGATACGGGTGAAGGGAAAAGCAATAAAAGTGTGTGACTAGCACAGTATCACTAAAGGGAAGACAGAGAGAAGTGCACAAGAAATACAGAAAATAAAGGTAAATACTGTTGCATTACACAATACTATTAAACAATACTGCATTGTTTGTAATACTAAATAGTAAATACAAGAGGTTACATAAATATACAGGTAAGAAGATCAGGTATGGATAGGTGAATGGGAATATACCCACAACCATATGTTGGTTTGGAAGACAATAGTCATACACATGTATTTGTATGTACCATAAAAATGTCCATATCTGGTATAAAGCTGACAAGGAGCAAAGTTAGAATAACTTCTTAGCTACAACTAAGCACCTTGTGAGAGTGAGTCACTAGGCCTGTGGTCTAGGAACCATGGTCATGGGGGAAATCAAGTTCAACAGGCACTGCATAGCATACAAAAATACTGTTCTACATCTTTGATGAGTAGCTACTGGGGTCTTAAAAGCTTGCAAGTGGCCAACTAAGATGCAACTACTGGTGTCTCCTCATCCAGAGCAAAGAAGGGTGAAGAAAAACAAAGACAAATGGACCACGAGAACCTCAGCCTAAAGGACTAATGGACCATGAGAACCTCAGCCTGTATGACCCTGATACCAGAAGAACTAGATGGTTCCCAACTACCAATGCCAACACTCAGAAAGGGATCAGAATTGGAGATGTAGAGTGGGAGAAAAAATGTGTAACAAAATTTTAAAAACATTAAAAAAGACCATATTTACTGGTCAGATAGAGAGTGGTGAAACTCCTAAGACTAGCCCCGAGTCACTCTTGGGCCTGGAATTGAACTCACTCCCACAACTTAATGCTCATCCAAAAAACTGGCAAGACTACAAGCCGAAGAACTACCCAGAGAGATGCATTCCTTAAAACAATCAACCATGGAAGATCAGAAGTGCATGATTTGCACAGGGAGAAAGGGAGAGAGGGAGGAATGCATAGGCAAGAAGGACAAATGGAAAGGGAGGAAGTAGGAGGCAAGCTGTTACACTGCAGGGAATATAATCAGTGTCACAAAACAGAACGTATATGAACTGTTGAATGTAAATATCACCAAAATGACAATAAAAAGCTAAAAAAAAGTTAGGAGCAGAAAAAAGTGCAAACCTTTGCATAATTAAGTCCTCAATTATTTCCAATAAACACCAATCTTCTTACCATTCAAAGGGAGAGGTTTGAAGATTACCACATAACACTTGTATGTTCCTTCAGTCACACAAACATACATATGCACATTTTTCAAGACAAACATAATTAACAATTATTTGCACAATTAAAATATGTTTACCTTCTTTATTAAAACAATCAATGAATTGATAATTCAACATATTCTGAATATCATGTGCCATTAAGAATATAAGGTCCAGGTATAAAGAAGTTAACAAGATCCAAACTTGACAAGATGGGAGTTCACAATCAAGTCATGATCTCTCCTTTCAGAATACTCACATTTTTCAATTGTGATACAATATTACTTTTAGTCTTTAGTTTGTGTTCAATTGAATACATTTTCTACTTGTGTCTTTTATAGAAACCTCCTCTCTCCCAAAGACTGTTCTTTGAACATGTCATATAGAACCAGGTACACAGTACACATTCAATAAATGATTTATTATCTATCCAAATCATGCCAAAAATATTTATTTTTATCCCCAAAAAAATAATGCCTGGGAAAGCAGTTTGTGGAGTATAAAGTGCTATAAAATGTTCATCATAATTAGCATCCATGATGCTTCCACAATCATTGATAGCAATAAAAATACAGCATCTCGGTTTTCCACATTTACCAGTTAATTGCACCAAAACTGATTCTTCCTTGACAACTTGTTCCATTATGATGAAATATTACATGGGTTGAATCATCCTGAATTTTCAAATGAACTTGAGTTTTGAAAACAAACCTTACCAGACAAGTTCAAAGGCAAAGACCTTTAATACACTCACCACTTTCAAAACAAGCATCAAAGATAAGATGTCCTTTCTTGGGCTGTCCACAGTATCCAGTTGGAAGCACCATATATTTGCTCACATTCCCTCCGATGGCATCATCATTTCCCATATCATTGCCTATTTTTTAAGAAAATTGATTCTATTAAAATAGAAATCCAAATATATTCAGTAGTAAGTATAGTCAGTAATAATAATTCCAGTAAGCTTTTTATCACTAATTTTCTCCCTCCTGTCATGTAGTACTTATCCAGGCAGTAAAAATTAACTATAGATCATGGTACAATATAAAAAGGGTGCTTTTTTCAATCAGAAATATATGGGCTCAAACCTCACCTCTACCAAATACTAATTCTTTTTGTGACTCCAAGCAATCTACTTAATTCTTTGAGCCTCAATCTCTCTCATAATAAAAGGGGAATGGCAAAAACTATCTTTAAATTTGTATTAGAAAATTACATTAAAAATCTAGTATTATGACTAAATCCCAGAGGATGTTCATTAGATTATATTATATCAGCTATTTAATTAGCAATTATGTCTTTGAAACAAATACCTATTTCCTTGTTTAAATATGAATAAATTAGTAATACTATACCTAACATTGTATCTTCCTAATCTTCCAGCCCAACAATTTGAAAGTCACTGAACTAGCACAGAAGTTCTATTCTTAATGAAAACTTTAATTTTAAAAATTTGTGTAAGTTTTATTATGACCTGAGATGTAAAAAGTTGGAAATAGCCTTGCTTCCAACTAAACAACAAGAAAAATTCACATAAAGAAATAAAGGGCTCCAGAAAACTAAAAAGAAATATCAACTATTTTTTAATTGTTAATGACTCTAAAAGATAAATGTCTGTATACAGGAAAAAAATAGTGACAATGTATTGTGAGTTTAAATTTCTTAAATCAAACATAAAGTAAATAAATATTGTTTGAAAATAGATAGCTTATAGTAAATTAAGGAAGTATAGTGAAAATCTTAGGATAAATGCTGAAAATAAAAAAATTATAAATAATAAAGCAATAATGAAGATAAAATGGAATTAAAAGAAACAGCCAACTACTTCAAAAGAAAGGAGATAAAAAAGAGAGGATATGATGCAGAACAGACGGAAAAAATTAGGAAAAAAAAAAGCAGCACAATATTAAGTTCAAACATATCCTTAAATTATCTAATCAATTAACAGAGACTGTCAGATTAAATAGCAAAATTCAATGATATACTATCTACAAGAAATCAAGGTTTATATATAAAGGTACATATGGGTTAAAAGTATAAGGACTTGGAAGACATATCATCAAAAGTAATCAAAAGAGAGGCTGTATTAATATTAGACAAAGTAGACTTCACAACAAGAAATGAACCCAGGATACAGACTGACACTGTTTAACAATAAAGGAGTCAATTCACCAAGAATACACAAGAATATTACATGTGTCTGGACCTAACAAAAAAGCTTCAAAATAAATTAAGCAAAAACTGAGAAATAAAAAGAGAAATAGACAATTCCAGAATTAGTCTTCAACACGACTATTTCAATAATTAATAGAAATAGTTGACAAATTAGCAATATCAGGAATGAAAACAGGAGCATCACTAAAATTCTACAGGCATTAAAAGGATTATCATGGAGTATTATGCACAATCTTAAGCTCATAATTTAGATGAAATTGCCAAATACCTTAAGAGACACAAATTACCAAAGCTCACTGAAGAAGAATTAAATAACTGTTATGATTAAATAAATTGAATTTATATTTTAAAACCTTTCAACAAAGAAAAGTCCAAGACAAAATACCTTTACTGGTGAATGTACAAAATGTTTCAAAAAGGGATATTAACCATTCTACATAAATTTCAACAAAAGAGAAACTTCAACTTATCCTAATTTATTCTATGTGGGCCAGATTACCAGGATATCATAGTTTGTCTGTTTTTGTAGACTTTTCAGTTTCTCTTATCAGGGTTTTTAGTTATATGCATATACATCTTACACATGTTTTTCAGATTTATACCTTTTTGTTTGGTGTATGTTACTGTAAATGTACTGCTTTATAATTTTAATTTCTGGGTTCTTATTGCCAGCATATAGAAACAGTTCTTCTTTTTGTATATTGACCTTTTGTCCCATAAACTTACTGAAGAATCTTACTAATTATAGTAGCTTTTTAGTAGATTCTTTGAGATTTTTTTACCTCTACAATTTTGTTGTCTACAAAAACAGACAAACTATGAAGATTCAATATTATCAAGAAGTCATTTTCTCTGCAAATTACAGATTTAACACAATCACAATCAAAATTACAGTATGCTGATTGTAAAATTTATATAGAACAGTAAACTAAAATAAAAAGAATACTGTTGATTTGAAAAGAGATAGACATACAGCCCATTGGTTTGATTGTACAAGAATATGCACACATACATGGTCAAACGATTTTCAATAAAGGTGAAAAAGCAATTTGATGTAAAAAGAATAATATTACAACAAATGGTGTTGGGCCAATTGGAAATAATTAATAGTATACTATTCATAGAAATTAGTACACCATGGTGAAAAGCCATAGACTGAGAAAATGCCTGCAAAACACATTTGTGATAAAGACTTCTACCTAGAATATATAAAAGACTGTATTACATACTTCTCCAAGGAAGGTACTATCAGTTCTGAGAAACGTATAGGCTAGAAGAAATGTAATGAAATATTTAAAGTGCTTAAAGAAAAGAAGTGTTCAAGCTGCCATCTAGATGCAACGATGGGTCTCTCCTCGTCCAGAGCAAAAAAGAATGAAGAAAACCAAAATTCATGGAAACAATTAGTCTTAGCAACTGGCACACCATCCAATCTGCAGCCTATATGACTATGAGACCAGAAGAACTAGATGGTGCCTGGCTACCACTGTCATCCACTTGGAAGGGAATCTATGTAGAAGATCCTTGATAGAAAGTGAGAACAATGTGGAACAAAACTCAAAATCATTTGAGGAAAAAAAAAAAAAACGGGGGGGACCAGGTTTGCTGGTCCAATAGAGCCT
>NW_006921732.1:170461-175341 GCF_000298275.1 Orycteropus afer afer
GTACTCATTCAGATGGGAAAGACAGACTAGAATTTGAAGACATACATACGAAAAAAAAAGTTCTCCATTAGAAGTAACTGCATGGGCAAGTACTAAGGCATATTTCCTCGGTAATTCTAGTTGTTACGTCCTTCATGCTTTATAATGAATAGTGCATTAAAATAAGTATAAATTTGTGTTACAGGGCACATGAAGCATAACAATTTAATAGGTGATAACAACAATATAATGAGGAGTGGGAAGAAATGGTATAAAGGTTTTCTTTGTTCCTGAAGTGGATATTACTTAAACTATATTGTTATAATTTTAAGATGTTAAATGTACTCCTCCTGATAACCACAAAGAATAAATCAAAAAAACACAGACAAAAAGAAAAGGTCATCAAAATGATTGAACAACAACAACAAAAAAAAAATCAACAAAACACAAAGTTAGCAGTATTAGAGGAAACGAGGGACAAAAAGGAATAAGACACACAAAAAACAAGTAACAAAATGACAGAAGCAAGTCGTTCCTTATTGATAAGTACCATGTATGTAAATGGACTAAATGTTCCAATCAAAAAGCTGAATGAATAAATAAAATCTAACTATAAGATACCTAGAAGAAACACATCTCAGGCTCAAATAAACAAATAGTGTGAATATGAAAGGAAAAAATTATACTCAATGCAAGCAGTAACCAAGAGACTTCAGTGGCAATTTTAATATTAGATTAAAAAAAAAAGAAGTCAAAATCTGTGATCAGAGATATGAAAGAGCATTATACAATAAAAAAGAGTCAATTTATCAAGAATACATAAAAATTATAAATATATGTACCTAATATCAAAGTCTCAGAATACACAAAGTAAATAGTGACAGAACTGAAAGGAGATAATTTTTAATGACAGACAAAACATCTAGAAATATTAATAAAGAAAAAGAGGAGCTGAATGACACTATAACCCAATTAGACCTAACAGATATATATAAAACACCCTACCCAACAGCACAACATACATGCTTCTCCAGCATAAAAATATCATTTTCCAGGATAAAGCATATGCTGGCTGACAAAACAAGTATCAAAAAGATTAAGATAATACAAAAGATATTCTCCAATTCCAATGGTGTGGTATCAGAAATTAATAGCAGAAAGAAACTGGAAATTACATAAATATGTGAAAACTATTAAAGAATCAATGGGTCAATGAATAAAGCAAGAGAGAAGTTAGAAAATGTGTACCATAATTTATTTATCTATTCAGAGTTAAGATCTTTAGCATCTCCCAGACAGATCAGAAAACACACAGTAATCAATTTGGTTCAGTTTATTTAGAAAATACTTGAGAATCAATGAAAATGAAAGCACAACATACTAATATTTATGGGACATAGCAAAAGCAGTGCTCAGACGGAAATTCATAGTGGTGAATGCCTAAATTTAAAAACAAGAAAAATCTTAAATCAATAACCTAACTTGACAACTTGAGTAATTAGGGGATGAAAAAAGAAAAAAAAAAATGCACAAAGTTACCAAAAGGGAAATATCAAGGATCATAGCAGAAATAAATGGAGGAATTACAGAGAGAGAGAGGATCAATGAAATAGGAAATTCTTTGAAAAAAAGAATAAAATAAACAAGAGTACAGCTATACTGACCAAAAAAAAAAAAAAGATGAAAATATTTAAAGTCAGAAATGAATATGGAAACAATACTGACCCTACATAAATAAAAAGTATCATCAGAGAATACTATGAAATATTGTACAGCAAATTAGATAACCTAGATGGAATGGACAAACTACTAGAGACACATGAACTTGCTACATTGACTCCAGAAGAAATATAAGATCTTATAAGCAAAAGCTCATAACAAGTGAAGAGATTAAGTCAGTATTCAAAAACTATCCCCAAAAAAGTCCTGGACCAGACGACATCACTGAGAATTCTATCAGACACTTCTGGAAGAAGTGAACCAAATTGATTACTGTGTGTTTTCTGATCTGTCTGGGAGATGCTAAAGATCTTAACTCTGAATAGATAAATTATGGTACACATTTGAAACTCTCCAACATTAAATAATAATGAATAATCCACAAAAAAAACTCTTAATATGGAAGAAGGAGGAGGACATTATGCTAAGTGAAGTAAGTTAATTACAAAAGGATAAATATTAAGGATAACTATTGTATGAGAGTCCACTAGTATACAGAGTCAAGGAAATGTTTACATGCAGAAAGAAACACTTTGATGGTAACCAGGGATGGAAGGAAAGGGGAGGGAAAATCACAAACTGGATAATAAAAATAATAATAATAATAAACTGGATAAAAGAAAAGTATTAATTTGAGTAAAAGGAAAGGCAATATACAATAAGGAGGCAATGAGCACAATATCACTAAGAAAAAGGATGACATGGAGAACTGAACAAGAATACAGATAACAAAGGTAAATACTATTACATAAACAATCCTGCATTATTAGAAATAACAAAAATCAAAAACAAGTGGATACACAAGCAGACAGGCAAGCTGAAAAGGTATAATACATGAATGCGACTACACCCACGCCCTTTAAAGGTTTGGCAGACAATATTTCTACATACGCATTTGTGTACATCCATGCATATAGGAGAGCAAACAGGAAGCAAACTAACCATAACCATATCTCTCAAAGGAGTAAGTCGCTGTACCTGGGGGCTTAAGATCATAGTCATAGGGGACACCAAGGTCAACTGGCATAATATAGTCCACAAAGACAATGTTCTACATTCTACTTTAGTTACTACCACTTGGGTCTTAAAAGCTTGTGAGTGGCCATTTAAGGTGCAACTACTGGTCTTTCCCTGTCCAAAGCAAAGAAGAGTGAAGAAAACCAAAGATGCAGGGAAACAATTATTCCAAAGGACAAACGGACCATGCAAACCTTAGCCTTCTGGTTCCTGAGACCAGAAGAACTAAATGGTGCATGGCTACCACCACTGCTGACCACTCTGAAAGGAATCACAATAGAAAGTCCTAGACACAGTGGGTGAAGAATGTGTTTTAAAAAACCCAAAATCATTAAAAAAAAATTTACTGGTCTGATTGAGACTGGTGGAATCCCAAAAACTATGACCCTTAGTAATTCCTCAAGCCTGGAATTAAACTTGCCCCTGTTGATTAACTCTTAGCCGAACAACAGACAAGCCTTTACGGTGAACAATAACACCAGGGAGGTATGTACCCCTTTGAAAAATCAACCATATACAATGGAAAGGGCAGCATTTTCCCATGGATAAAGCTGGGAAGTCAGGAAGGGATAGGAAAGGACAAATGGAAATAGTAAACACAGGAAGGAAGTGGGAAGAATGTTGCTGTATTGTAAGGATTGCTATCAATGTCTCAAAAAAAAAATGTGAATGATATGTTGGGTGGAAAACCAATATGATCTGTAAACTTTAACTCAAATTATAATAAAAAGTTTCCTAAAAAGAAACAAAACATGTTGCAAAGAGTATACATAACAAAAAAGAACTTAAACCTGGGTCTGGCTTGAACCAAAGTTTAAACGTTTTCCAGAAAATACAAGAGAAGGGAACACTTCCTAACTCATTCTGTAAGGCTAGCTTTACTGCAGTACCAAAGCCAAAAAAGACACCACAAGAAAAGAAAACTACACACTTAAATAAATGCAATATCCTCAATATGTATTAAATAAATGCAAATATCCTCAACAAAATATGTATAAAATCCAAAAGAATGTTTGAAGTATTGTATACCAGGGAGCTCTTGTGGCACAGTGCCTAAGGCATTTGACTGCTACCCAGAAGGCTGGTGATTCAAACCCACCAACCACTCCTCAGAAGGAAGAATGGACAATCTACTTCCATAGAGATACCACCTCAGTAATACAAGGAGGGGTAGCTATGAGTCAGGACCAACTCAACAGCAGTGAGTTTGGTGGTTGTTGTTGTTGTTGTTGTTATGTACCATGATCAAGTGGAGTTTATCTCAAGAATGCAAAGGTATTTTAACACTTTTAAAACTGATCAATGTAATACATGGCATCCATATTAATAGAACACAGGAAACAGAGCACACAATCATCTCAAATTATGCAGAAAAGGCATTTGACAAAATCCAAAACACTCTCGTAATAAAAAACATGCAACAAGCTAGGTACAGAAGGAAAATTCCTCAATATAAAAAAAAAAAAGGATTTTTATGTGAAACCCTGAACTAACATCATCTCAATGGAGAAAGAATGATAATGAACAAGACAAGAATGCTCACTATCACCACTGCATTCAATACTATATCATAAGTCCTTGCCAAAGCAATTAGGTAAGAAAAATAAATAAAAGGTATCCAAATTCAGAAAGAAGAAGTAAAATCATCCCTTTTTGCAGATAACACGATTCTTTTAGGACATGATCCCCTAAGAATCAACAAGAAAACTACTAGAGGTAATAACTACATTCAGCAAACGGGCAGGATAGACAGTATGCACACACACATACACACAAAATAACTGGGTTTTCATACATCAGCAATGAGCACCCTGAAAAAGAAATTAAGTAAACAATTCCATTTAATCCCAACATCATTTAAACATTACTACATAGGAATAAATTTAACCAAGGAAGTAAAGACTTATACACTAAAAACTATAAAACATTACTGAAAGAAATTAAAGAAGATCTAAGTCAATGTAAGGATATTCCACGTTCATTGATTGGAAGACTTATATTGTTAAGAGGTCAATACTACACAAAACAATCCATACGTACATTCAACAAAATCTTCATCAAAATCTAATAGCAGGGAGGCGGGGCAAGATGGCGGACTAGGCAGAAGGATTGCACAGACCCTCTTCAACAAAGAAAAGGGAAACCAATTAACACAGACACAGAAG
>NW_006921732.1:198050-214927 GCF_000298275.1 Orycteropus afer afer
TAACAAATTGTGGATAACATTGAGAAGAATGGGAATTCCAGAACACTTAACTCTACTCATGAGGAACCTGTACATAGACCAGGAGGCTGTCGTTCAAACAGAAAAAGGGAACACTGCATGGTTTAAAATCAAGAAGGGAGTGCATCAGGATTGTATCCTTTCACCATACTTATTCAATCTGTATGCTGAGCAAATAAACCAAAAAGGTGGACTATATGAAGAAGAATGTGGCACCAGGATTGGAGGAAGAATCATTAACCTGCGATACACTGACGACACAACTTTGCTTGCTGATAGTGAGGATGATTTGAAGTACTTACTGATGAAGACTGAAGAATACAGTCTGCAGTATGGATTACACCTCAATATAAAGAAAACAAAAATCGTCACAAATGGATCTGTAAGTAACATTACAATGAATGGGAAAAAGATTGAAATTGTCAAAGACCTCACATTGTTTGGCTCTACAATAGATGCCAATGGAAGCAGCAGTCAGGACATCAGATGACATACAGCACTGGGCAAATCAGCTGCAAAGGAACTCTTTCAAGTGCTAAAGAGCAAAGATGTCTCCTTGAGGACTAAAGTGTGCCTAATATAAGCCATGGTATTTTTAATCACCTCATATGCATGTGAGAGCTGGACAAAAAATAAGGAGCACTGAAGAAGAGTTGATGCTTTTGAGCTGTGGTGCTGGCGAAGAATGCTGAAAGTACTGTGGACTACTAAAAGAACTAACAGGTCTGTCCTGGAGGAAGTGCAGCCAGAATGCTCCTTGGAGGCAAGAATGGCCAGACTTCGTCTCACATACTTTGGTCATGTTGTAAGAAGGGACCATTCCCTGGAGAAGGATGTCATGCTTGGTAAGGTGGAGGGTCAATGAATGAGGGGAAGGCCCTCAACCAGATGGACTGACATGGTGGTGGCAGTGATGGACTCAAGTGTAGCAAGAATTGTGCAGCTGGCTCAGGATCGGGTGATGTTTCGTTCTGCTCTGCATAGGGTCGCTATGAGTTGGAGATGACTTGATGGCACCTAACAACAACAACAAGAAGGCTCACACTTCCTAAGCTCAAAATATACAATAAATCTACAATAATCAAAATGTTCTTGTATTGGTGTAATAACAGATATAGAGACCAATGGGATAGAATTGAGAGCCCAGGGATATACCAAATCTATGATCAATCGGTTTTTGATAAGTGTGCTAAGTACATTTAATGGGGGTAAAAATAATTTCTTTAATAAAAGAACTGGGACAAGTGGGTTTCCATATACCAAAAATGAACCAGACCCAAAACTCACAAAATATATGTAAATTCACTCAAAATGGATCAAAGACCTAAATGTACAAAGTAAAACAATAAAACCTTTAGAAGAAAACATTGGGGTAATGCTTTGGGGCCTTGTTTTTAGTTATGCATTCTTAGATATGACACTGAAAGAATGAGCAACAAAAGACAAAAATAGAAAAATGAGACTTCATTAATTAAAAATTTTTGTTCATCAAAGGACTTCATCCACAAAGTGAAGAGACAACCTAGAGACTGAGAGAAATATTTTGGAACCATATATGCTGAGCAAATAATCTGAGAAGTTCGTCTATATGAAGAAGAACATATAGCATCAGGTTTTGAGGAAGACTCCTTACCAAGCTGAGATATGCTGATGACACAACCTTCCTTGCTGAAAGGGCATAAAACATTTACTGATGAAGATCAAAGATTACGGCCATCCATACAAATTACACCTCAATATAAAGAAGATAAAAATCCTCACAACTGAACCAATAAAAAATCATGAAAAATGGAGAAGAGGTTGATGGTGTCAAGGATTTCATTTTATTTGGATCCATAATCAACACCCATGGAAGCAGCAGTCAAGAAATCAAACAACATATTGCATTGGGCAAATCCAGGATTAACACAAAAGTCCAAACAGCCAGAAAACAACAAATGCTGTTGAGAGTAGAGACACTAAAAGCATCATACACAGCTGGAGGGACTATAAAATGGTGGAACCACTGTGCAAAATGTTATGGTGCTTCCCTAGAAAATTAGAAATACAAATACCATAATGATCCAGCAATTCCACTACTAGGATATGTCCTAAAGAAATAAGAGGCATGAAACAAACAGATCCATGCACACTCATATTCATTGCAGTATTACTCACAATAGCAAAAAAATGGAAACAGCCTATGTGTCCATCAACAGATGAATGGATAAACAAATGATGGTATACACACATATTGGAATACTACAAAATGTTAAAGAATAATGATGACTCTGCAAAACACCTCATAACATAGATGAACCTAGAGGACATCATGTTGAGTGAAATTCATCAATCACAAAAGGACAAGTAATGTATGACACCACTACATGTAAAAAGTCAAGAAAAGGTTTACACACACACACAAAAATCATTCTTAGAAGGTTTGGTAGGGGAAGAAAGGGTAAATTACTAACCAGAGGGTAGACACACATTAACTTTGGTGAAAGGAAAGGCAATGTACAATAAAGGGGAGGTTAGCACAAAATTATCAAGGTGAAGAAAGACACTGGGAGAATCACAAGAGTTAAAGGCAACAAAGGTAAATACTACTACATATCCAATCCTGCAGTGAAAGTAATAAAGATAACCTGCAAGTGGACATATAGACAGATAAGCAAGCTGTCCAATTGTGCAAAGACGAATGGGACTGTACTCATGAATATATATATATATACATTTGACAGAGGATATTTCTGCATATGTATCTAAATGTGCTGCAAATATATTCATGAATATAGTAAAGCACACAGTGGGCAAAGTTACAAAAACTTCTTAGCCATAACCAAACACCTTCAGGGAATAAGTCACTAGGCCTGGGGGCTCAGGACCACAGTCTTAGGGGATATCACGGTCAACTGGCATATCATAGACCACAAAGACAATGTTCTATCTACATCCTACTTTGGTGAGTAGTGGCTGGAGTCTTAAAAGCTTGCAAGCCTCCAACTAAGGTACAACTATTGGTTTCTTCCCATATGGAACAAAGAAGAGAAAAGAAAAACAAAGATGCAACAAAACAATTAATCCAAAGGACTAAGGGACCATGTGATCCAAAGGCTCCATTACCCTGAGATCAGAACTAGATGGTGCCTAGCTACCACTACCGACCACTCTGATTGGGATTACAATAGGAGGTCCTGAATAGAATGAGGGAAAAATGTGGAACAAAACTCAAAATCATAAGAAAGATCACACTGGTCTGACAGAAACTAGTGGAACCCTCAATACTATGGCCTTTAGATACTCTTCAAGCCTGGTACTGAGCTCACCCCTGCTGATCAACTTTCAGCCAAACAACAGAAAGCCAATAACATGAATAATAACACAAGGGTGGTACTCACTCCTTAGAACAATCAACCACAAGAGATCAAAAGGGCAGCTTTTGCCCCAAAACAAAGCATATAGAACAGTAAGAGTCCAGAAAGAAGGACAAATGGGAATTGGGAACACAGGGAAAGTAGGAAGAGTGGTGTTACATTTTGGGGATTGTAATCAATGTCATGAAACAAAATATCTACAAATTTTTTAATGGAAAACTAATTTTCTGTGTAAATTTTCACCCCAATCACAATAAAAAGTTAAATAAGAAATAAAATAAAATGTTAAAAAGCAAATATGTCACTTTAAGGACTAAGGAGTGCCTGACCCAAGCCATGGTCTTTTCAATAAATTCATATTCATGCAAAATCTGGACAAGAAATAAGGATGAACAAAGAAGAACTGATGCCTTTGAATTATGGTATTGGCAAGGAATACTGAATATAACATAGACTAGCAGAAGAACAAATAAATCTGTATTAGAAACAGTAGAGCAGTAGAGCCAGAATGCTCCTTAGAAGTAAATATGGCAGACACAATCTCATGTACTTTGGACATATTATCAGGAAGGACCAGTCCCTGGAGAAGAACATCATGCTTACTAAAGTCAGCAAAAAAGGGGAAGATCCTCAGGGAGATGGACTGCACAGTGGCTGCAACAATGGACTCAAACATAGCAACAATTGTGAAGCTGGCACAGGACTGGGCAATGTTTCGTGCTGTTGTACACAGAGTCACTGTGAATCAGAATCAACTCAATGGCATCTAACAACAACACATCTGAACAGGTTGTATTATCCATAATATGTAAAGAACCCCCACAATCCAACAACAAAAAGATCAATAATCAATCAAAAAACAAGAAAAACTTGAATACATATTTCACCAATGAAGAAAGTCAAATGGCCAAATAAGTACATGAAAAGATGTTCAATGTCATTAGTCACTGACACTGGAAGTGGAAATCAAAGCCAAAATGAGGTATCACTTCACTCCCAGTAAAGTAACAATGATTTTTTAAAAAAAGTGGGGGAAAACAGAAGGTATTGGTAAGGATATGGAGAAACTGAAACCCTCATCCATTGCTGGTGGACTGTAAAATGGTACAGCCACTGTGGGAAACAGGCAGTTTCTCAGAACATTAAAAACAGAAGGACTATATGATCCAGCAATTCCACTCACAGGCATATATCCAAATAATTAAAAGCAGCAATGTAAACAAATACACGTACACTAATGTTCACTACAGCACTATTCATAATAGCTAAAAGGTAGAGATAACTTAAATGTCTATCAATGGATGAATGGATAAACAAAATGTGGTACAATATACAGTGGAATATTGTTGTTACTATTGTTAGTTACCTTCAAATAGATTCTGACTCATGGTGACCCCACGTTTACAGAGTAGAACTCCACAGAGTTTTCACGAAGGCCTGTCTTCCAAGGCACCTCTGAGTAGGTTCACACTGTCAACTTTTCAACTAGTACTCAAGCATTTAACCATCTGGGACACCCAGGGACTTCGTTAATGGAATATTACTTAACTATAAAGTGAAAT
This sequence comes from Orycteropus afer afer, assembly GCF_000298275.1. NCBI lineage: Eukaryota > Metazoa > Chordata > Mammalia > Tubulidentata > Orycteropodidae > Orycteropus > Orycteropus afer. The sequence goes on from NW_006921732.1 coordinate 202,987, forward strand.
GAAGTCTTTAAACATGCTGCAGCATGGATTCATCTTGAAAACATTATGCTGAGTGAAATAAGTCAGTCAGAGAACAAATACTGTATGGTTCCACTTACATGAAGTAGGTGAAATATACAGAAACCAAAGTGTTATTAGTTTTCACCAAACTGGGGGATGGTGGATGATAATTGTTATAATAATAATAATAATAGCATTCTACTCACTGCCATGGAGTCGGATCCAACTCATAGTGACCCCTCCTTAGGTTTCCAAAGTGGTATCACTACAGAAGTAGATTGTCCAACCATCCTTCCAAGGAGTGGCTGGTGGATTTGAACCTCCAGCCTTCTGGTTAGCAGTCAAATGCTTTAGGCACTAAGCATTGAGCTTCTGTTAATGGTGGCAGAATAATTTGGAAAGGATAGCAATGATGGTTGCACAACATGATGAACTTAATCTCACTGAATTGCACATTTAAGAATGGTTGAATTGACAAATGTTTTGTTATATATATTTTCAGCACAATAAAAAAAATGTTGAAATGGCAAATATTTTGTTATACATATACTTACCACAATATAAAATGAAATACTCAGCTTTGAATTTATCAAATTATATATAAAAACTGCACATTGAAAACTACAAAGCATTGCTGTTAAAAAATAAAACCTAATTAAAAGGAAAAATATACCATGTTTAGGTATTAGAACACTAATTATTGTTATGATGATAATATTTCAAAAACTGATCTCTAGACTAAAATCATTCCCAATAAAATTTTCCACAGGCTTGTGTGTGTGTGTACATGTGTGTGTGTGAAGAAATCAACAAGCTCATTCTAAAATTTATATGGAAACCTAAAGGACCTACAACAGCCAATATAGTTTTGAAAAACAAGAAAAAAAGTTGGAGAACTTGCACTATATAATATCATGACATAGTTTAAAGTTTAAGTAACCAAGACAAGTATAGTACAGGCATTAGGACAGAGTCCAGAAATACACCCACATACATATATTCATATATTGAACTAAATTTCAATAAAAGTACAATGGCAATTCAATATAGAAAGAATAGACTTCCACAAATGGTGCTGGAATAACTGGACATCCTTTTAGATAAAAATGAACTTAACCCTGTACCTCATATGCCATGCACAAAATTAACTTAAAATTGATTACAGAACTATAACTACAATTATAAAACTACTAGAAGAGAATACCTTTTCACCTTGGAGTAGGAAAAAAATTCCTAGATAAGGCACAAAAGCATTAATTAAAAGAATGTGAGGATGTTGACTGAGAAAGGGCACAAGGAAACTTCTTAAGGTGACAGAAATGTCATCTATCTTGATAGTACTAGAGGTTACATGGGTGTATACATTTGTAGAAACTCATTAAGCTGCACATTTAAAATGACTGCATTTTATTATATGTAAGTTACACCTCAATCATTTGATTTTTCAGTGTTTTAAAGTGAAAGTGGCAAGATGTTATTTTAATGTCATAGAATTAAATCCACCTGGCTATGCATTTTAAAGTTTAACTATACAGCTGTTTCACCCAAATTTTTGAACTCAAACTCATTACTCATATTTTAAAATGCATCAAATTGAGTTATGGAAACAAGATATAGCAGAAAGATTTTAAATTTCAAAGTCACATAATTTTGAGATTCACTTAACTCAGATATGTACTGCAGTATACCTGTGTTAAATAGACATCATATTGCAGTTTAAAGACCTCTTTAAAATACTGAAGAGCAAAGACGTCACTTTGAAGACTAACGTGTGCCTAACCCAAGCCATGGTATTTTCAAGTCGCCTCATATGCATGTGAAAGCTGGACAATAAATAAGGAAAACCAAAGAAGAGTTTATGTTTTGAGTTGTGATGTTGGCAAAGAATACTGGAAGTACTACTAGAAGAAGAAACAAATCTGTCCTGGAAGAAGTGCAGCCAGAATGCTCCATGGAAGCAAAAATGGCCAGACCTCGTCTCACCACTTTGGGCATGTTGTCAGAACGGACCATTCCCTGGAGAAAGATACCATGCTTGGTAAAGTGGAGAGTCAGTGAAAAGGGGGAAGACTTTCAGTGATGTGGATTGACACAATGTCTGCAATGATGGGTCAAATATAGCAAGGAGTGTGAGGATGGCACATGACCGGGCAGTGTTTTGTTCTGTTGTACATAGAGTGACTAAGAGTTGGAGCCAACTCAATGCACCTAACAACAACACAACATGCTTGTTAAGAAATTTAACTTGAGTCTATTTCCTTGTCATGTTGTTCTGAATGTTAAACAAAATATATGTAAATCACCTAGAACGTAGTATGTACTCAATATCCACTGCCATCAAGTTGATTCTGATTCATAGTGATCCCCGTAGGTTTTCCAAGGATGTAAATCTTTATCTAAGTAGATTGCTTCCTCTTCCTCCCATGGAGCAGCTGGTGGGTTTGAACTGCCAGTCTTCTGGTTAGCAGCCAAATACCGTACCCACTGCATCACTAAAGCTCCTAATGTACTCAATAAGTAGATGGTTATTATTATTGTTATAAAATACCTGTGCTTTGAAATAAGAGATTTAATAACAACAACAAAAAAGATTCAATTCTATAACATGTAAGAGGATTCAGAAAGGGAAGGAAATAATTTATATTAGTATCTGTATCAATATCTTGGTGAAAGTCTTTCAAGTAATTATTGAATGCTGTATCATCCAGTTAAATTATATATTATTAAACACTCATATTATATTGTATAAAATGTTTGTCTGCAAACATAGAGACAGAAACAAACAAACAAAAAAAAATCCAAACTCGGTCATCAAGTTGATTCTGACTCATAGTGACCTCCACTGGGTTTCTGAAGTAGTAAATCTTTATGGAAGTAGATTGTCCCACCTTCCTTCAAGGAGCAACTGGTGGGTTTGAACCACTAACCTCCTGGTTAGCAGTCAAATGCCTGAGGCACTGCACCACCAGAGCTTCTGATAGAGATAGAGTAATGTAAATTTTTTCAATTTAAGAAAGAAAAAAAATTAAACAATTGAGGTTTATCTTTAAGGAAATAAACATCTAATTCTGTTAATGCTATTATTTATATGTTGTACTGACATTGGTTCTACAGCCTTTGAAAAATTGCATGTGGCTAAAAAATATTTAGCAATAAAAATTATGAGCATATTTTACAGGGTGAAAAAAGAGGAAGATGTATATCTATACATGTAGCATGTATCTGATGAAATAATATGATAATTATATCTTATTTTACTCTGATAAATAGGCCTGCTGAGACATCTAGAAATAGACTTTAGGGCTGCACGGAAATTTTGACATTTAAATGGGTTATGCTGGTGATGGATGTGACACAAAGCTCAATTTGTTTTATTTTTACATTGAAAACTACTTCACACAAAAGTTACAAGAAACTCATATTGGTTTAAAATGAGGAAAACAGCTTATTAATTAAAACTGACCTTTATATAGAACATGCATTTCACCTCTCAGGCTAAAACACCCTCGAAGAGGTAACAAATTACCTCTATGAATAACTGACACACAGTTAAAGGAGTCTGTCAAAAGTTCCATTAAAGTCATATTTTCAGGGCTAAATAATTTTGAGAGAAAATTACATTAAAGATGAGACTTAACCCACAAATTCTCAGAAAGTAAATCTAAAATTTTATAATGTTTTAGAAAAGAGAATTACATGATATACTACAAGGACTCACAAAAAAAAAAGATTTAAAAAAATAATTTCCCAAATACACATACCTTAATTCTCTCTAGGCACAGGCATCTACAACACAAATAAGACATCTAGGTTTGTTAAGCTACAGTCAATCACAGTGTGTTTCAATTACAAAATAGGTACTAAGATCTGTTTTCACACCTACACTCTTTTGGCCAGAACTAAGATAATACATCTACCATTTACCTGCCTGTCAGCTTGTTGTACTGTGGTGGTTTACATGTTGCTGTGATGCTGGAAGCTATGCCACCAGTATTTCAAATACCAGGTGGACAGGTTTTAGCAGAGATTCCAGACTAAGACAGACTAGGACAGTGCTTCTAGCCTAAGACAAACTAGGAAAAAGGACTTGGCAGTCCCCAACATATTGCACTGGGCAAACTACCTGCAAAAGACTTCTTTGAAGTGCTGAAGAGCAAAGATGTCACTTTGAAGACTAAGATGTGCCTGACCTAAACCATAGTATTTTCAATAGCCTCATATGCATGTGAGAGCTGGACAGTAAATAAGGAAGACCATAGGAGAATTGATGCATTTGAATTACGGTGCTAGTAAAGAATACTGAAAATACCACGGACTATCAGCAAGAACGAATGAATCTGTCTTTGAAGATGTACAACCAGAACGTTCCTTAGAAGTAGGAATGACCAGACTTTGTCTCACCTACTTTTTGCTGAGGTTGTCAGAAGGGACCAGTCCCTGGAGAAGAATATCATGCTTGTTTAAGTAAAGAGTCAGCAAAAAAAGGGGAAGACCCTCAACAAGATGGATTGACACAGTGGCTGTGACAATGGGCTCAAGCATAGCAAGGATTGTGAGGATGGTGAAGAACCGAACAGTGTTTTTGTTCTGTTGTGCACAGGGTCACAATGAGTCAGAACAAGCTCAATGGCACCTAAGAACAGCAACAAGGATAATACATAAGAAATGTGTAAAAAAAAAAAAAAAACCTATAAAAGAATAAGGATAAACTAATATTAGTACCCTCAAAGGCTGACTATCTAGTTAAGAACTATATTGAAAATAATACATAAGGAAAGAATAATGTTCTAATTCTGCAAGAAGGAAAAGCTAAGAAAAGAAAGTATAGTTTAGTGGGTATGGGATCTGGAGAAATATGAACCTGAGGATGAATTCCTGCTTGGGTACTTTTTTTAGGTGTATGGATGAGCACAAATTCAGCAAGCTACAAACTTGGACAGCTCTGTTTTCATTCTGTCTCCTTTCAAAGAAATGGCTGGCTCATTTTCCCCTGCAAGAGTAGTTTGCATCCAATTTCTCAAACATTCTACAGTAAATGATCTCCCTCCCTAGAACTTACACAGGACTCTATTATACCTTTTCATTTTATATTACATAACCACAAATGCCTTAATGCCCACTTCCCAACTATTCACTTAAACACTAACTTTCCACTCATGTGCTAGTAATTGTGCAAAGAAATATATTTTTTGATTACTATTAATAGAGATGGCTGCATTCACTGTAGAGCTAAAATATACGTGACACAGAGCAATTTCAATAAAGAGTTGTTACAATGAAAATTCTACTAAAACAGAATGTTCTTAAAAGTATCGTTATGGACTGTGTCAAAAAAAAAAAAAAAACCCATCTATTGAAGCTCTTACTCTGAATTGGACTTTGATTGGAAATTTGACTGCTAACCAGAAAGATGACAGTTCAAACCTACCAGCTGCTCCATGGAAGGAAGATGGGGCAATCTACTTTGGTAAAAATTTACCACCTTGGAAACCCAATGGGGGTTGTTATGAGTCAGAATTGACTCAATGTCAGTGAGTTTGGTTTGGTTTTCTTTGAGGATCTTTGAAGATGTTATTGGTTAAGGTAATATAATACTAGAGTAGCATAGATCTTAATCCAATCGAGTGACTCCTTAGAAAAGAGAAGAGACACAGAGAGGCAGAGGAAAGATGGCCATGTGAAGATGGATCAAAAATCAAGGAATGCCTAAGACTACCAAAATCTGGAAGAAATAAGGAAGGATATTCCTCTAGAATGGACAGAGAGAACTTGGCCCTGACAAAGCCTTGAATTAGGACTCTTAGGCTACATTACTTTAAGAAAATAAATTTTGGATGTTTAAAGCCACCCATTTTATGGAACTTTAATAACAGCAGCCCTAACAAACCAATAAAACTATATTTTCTATTCCATACCAAAGAGGGTAATATTTTTTAACTGTTCCTGGGCAGTGGGTATACAGTTACTAATTCATTTAACAAAACATTTATGATTACTATATACCCACTATGCTAGATAGATTCTAGTAATAAAAATAGGAATTAGAAAAAGGCCCTATCCTCAAGGATACATTAGTGGGAGAAGAAAATTAGGAAAACATTGCTGTACAGTACAATGTAAAAAATGTAAGAAATGAGAGGTGAGTCCCAGAGCCTCTAAAACAGCACAGAGAAGTGGCATCTAAACCTTCCCCATAGAAAGACATACTACCTAAACTTCCTTAAAATATGTGTAAAAAAAAATGCCCAAGGAGCCCTGATGGTGCAACTGTTAAGCACTCTGCTGCGAACTGAAAGGTTGGCAGTTTTGAACCTACTCAGGGGCTCTGCAGGAGTAAGATATGGTAATGTGCTCTTGTGAAGATTACTGTCTAAAATAACTTATGGGACAGTTTTATTCTGTCACCTGTGGTCACTATGAGTCAAAATCAACTTGACAGCACCTAACAACAAAAACAAAAATTAGCCAGGTGAAGAAATATGGAATGGATTTCCAGGCAGCTGAACAAAACATATGTATGTATAAGGTATGAATCTGGAGAGCTAGACAGGAACTAGATCATGAAATGCCTTGCATGTCATGCTAAGGAGGTTAGATTTTTATCCCAAAGTCAGCATAAAACTTGTACAATCTAATAATGAAGCTCAGAGCCTAGAGTATTTTCACAAAGAGAAAAGGAGAAAGCTGACTCTATGCTAATGATCTGAGCACAGTAGGTCAAATGGTGGTAACTGAATGCAGTAGGCAGAGGACCAGAGGAGCAAGGAGTCTAAGATGGCTCACTCTGTCATGTGGACCTGGAAACCATTCTCCTTCCACACAGACCGCACTGTCTCAGAAAGGCATGATAGATCAAACTTTGGAGAATTTACATATGTAATCTTGTCAAGCTCTACAACTGCATTCTGCTTCCCAAATTAGACTTATACTTCTAAATGAAATTTTAATTTGTATGCTAAAAACAGAACCCTTAAAAACAACATCTGGCTGGTTTTCCTAATCTATTTCTGCCAGATTCAATATTCAAAGAATTACAGTATAGTATTCTCCAAATGCAGCCTAGCAAAATTTTCTGTTGATTCTCATTAATCTCTCTCAGCATTGACAGAGTACCAACTCTGTACCAGGCACTGTGCAAAGTGCTGGAGATCCAGAGATGAATAATGTTTAGGATATCCTGCAAGAGGCATGTAGGCAGTGGAATTGGACAAGAAAACAAGCATAATAAAGTGTTACACATTTTCTGATAGATGTATGCACATTGCAGAATGGAGACCTAAGAAAAAAGTAATAAATCTCCTATTTGAGGAAAGATAGAGGGAAGATTCAGAAAGTTTTCTATAGAAAAAGTATCAAGTGATACTTGAACTGAGCTTTGAAAGATGAGTATGTATCCCCAGGTAGCTAAGATGTGGAACTGCAATGCCAGAAAGCATAGGTTTCTACGAAATGTTCAAGACAATAGACTAGAGAGAGTCAGACAGAAGCTAGATTATGAAGGACATAAATGTTATATTAAGAAATATGTATTTTATTCCATAAATAATATAAATTATTAACAGATATTAAGCAGTAAAATTATAAGATGTACTTTATACAACAGAAAAAACCCTCTGCCAGTATATGAACAATGGATAAGAGAGGGATGGCACTGTACATAAGTGCAGTTAAGCAGCTGAAACAATAGTCTAGATGAAAGATTAGGAGTTTCTGAACTAAATTAAAACCAGTGTGAATGAAAATGAGATAACCAGAAGGACTGCTGAAAAAATTAGATGTGGTTAGTCCTCTAATTCCTGTATCCCATTCTTGGTAGTATATACCTATTGTAGGTGATCTGGCTAAATGATAATAAGTAAAGACAAAAGAAAAGATGAAGCAAATAAAAAAATGGAAACCTTTAAATATGGTAAAAATGAATTATCACATTTTTTTGAAATAAATGATTCCTCAAACAGGTTCAACATTTTTGTACAACATTTTTATTCAAGAGAGGGAAAATAAAAGCTTATTACATAATTTCTCAGATGTTTCCAAAATAAGAAGGCTAGCCATGAGCTTAGATGTCAGGCTCAAGATTCAAATGATCATCATGAGAAAAATGTTCGATCAAAATTAATGATACAAACATAGAGCACTGAACTTGGCTTGTGCAAAGCTTCAATGAAATAAATGCACAAGCCTAGTAGAAGGAAACAAGAAAAACAAACTCAACATTTCATTGATAATTATTGCAAAAATATTATGCAACACTACTACTTATGACAACATTAATAGAAGCAAAGTATCCTGATTATATAAAATAATAAGTTTTAATGTATTATGTACTGAACAGATTACAGCTGAAGCACTTTGCTCTTTTCAGGCACCACTTTTAAACAAAGGCATAAATTAGAGAGTTTACATAGGAAGAGAATCGTGAAGTTGTTGAAACATCTGGGACACATGTTTAATGAGCAGAAGCTGAACAAACTTAGTAAGTGACAGTAACACATTTATCTTTATATCCTTAACACCTAGCACAGTGCCTGAAACACAGTTGCTGTTATTGCCCATAGAACCTTCCAATACTGCAACTCAAGGCTTGAATTTTTTCTTCAGAAAAAATGCTGAGTGCATTCTTCCCTTTTGCTTTTCTAACTCCAGCTCTTTGCACAGTTCATTATAATAATTGACTTTGTCTTCTAGAGCTGCTCTTTGAAATTTTCTGTTCAGCTCTTTTATCTTGTCACTTCTTCCATTTGCATTGGCTGCTCTGTTCAAGGGCAAGTTTCAGAGTCACTTCTAACATCCATTTTTATCTTTTCTCCCTTTCTGTTTTTTTAATGAACTTTTGCATTCATGTATCATGTTCCTGACATCATCCTACAACCCATCTTGTCTTTGGTTATTGGTGTTCAATGCATCAAATCTATTCTTCAGATGGTCTCTAAATTCAGGAGGGATATATTCAAGGTCATATCTTGGCTCTTGTGGACTTCTTTTAATTGTCTTCAGTTTCAACTCAAACTTGCAGATAAGTAGTGAATAGTGATAAGTAGTGAATGCAGTGAATGGGAGCTCTGGTAGCATAGTGGCTAAGATACTTGCCTGCTAACCAGACGGCTGATGGTTCAAACCCACCAGCCACTCCTCGGAAGGAAGGTTGGGCAATCCTACTTCCGTAGTGATACTGCCTCGGAAACCCAAGGAGGGGTCACTATGAGTCAGGGCCGACTCGACGGCACATAACAACAACAACAACAACAGTGAATGCAGTCAGCTCCTGGCCTTGTTTTGGCTGAAGATATTGAGCTTTTCTATATTCTCTTTCCACAGATGTAGTCAGCCTGATTCCTGTGTATTCCATCTGGCAAGCTCCACATGTATAATCACTGTTTACGTTTTTAAAAAAAGGTATTTGCAAAGAATAAGTTGTTGGCGATCTCTGGCATCATTTCTATCACTAAAACTGTATTTTCCAACTACTAGTAATTCTTCGTTTCCAAATTTCACTTTCCAATCGCCAGTAATAAATACATTTTCATTGTATGTTTGGTCAATTTCAGAATGCAGAAGTTCGTAAAAATCTTCAGTCTCCTCATCTTTGTCTTTACTAGTTGGTGCATTGTTGTTGTTGTTCTGTGCTGTCAAGTCAGACCCAACTCATAGCGACCCCTCCTTGGGTTTCTAAGGCAGTATCACTACAGAAGTAGATGGCCCAACCTTCTTTCTGAGGAGTGGCTGGTGGGTTTGAACCACCAGCCTTCTGGTTAGCAGTCAAGTGCCTTAGGCACTACACTATCAGAGCTTCTTAGACTGCCTCATCTTTCTCCCATGAAGCAGCTGGTGGATTTGAACCAATAATAGTAGTATTAACACGTCTTCTTTTTAGACATATGGATACTGGCAGCACTGTACTTCAGGACAGATCTTAAAACATTCTTTGTGATGATGTATGCCATGCCATTCCTCTTCCATTCATCATTGCAGCATAGTAGATCATGATTGTCTTATTCAAAATGGCCAAAATCAGTCCATTTCAGCTCACTAATGCCTAGAATATTGATCTTTATGCATTCCATTTCATTTTTGACAAGTTCTCATTTTCCTATTTTCATATTACATACATTCCATGTTCCGATTATTAATGGATATTTACAGCTGTTTCTTCCCATTTTGGGTCATGCCCCATCAGCAAATGGAGGTCCTGAAACCTTTATTCCTTCCACACCATTAAAGCTCACTCTACTTTGAGGAGGCAACTCCTCCCCAGTCATATTTTGAGTGCCTTCCAACCTGAGAGGCTCATCATCCATCATGATATCAGACAATATTCGTATAGTTTTCCAGTAATATATCAGACAAGGTTTCACTGCTATTTATAAGATTTTCACTGGCCTACTGTTTGAGAAGTGGATGGCCTTTTTCTTCTTCTGAGTCTGTCTTAGTCTGAAAGTTCCACTGAAACCTGTCCACTGGGGGTGATCATGCTGGTATTTGAACTACTGGTGGTATAGCTTCCAGTCTCACAGCAATATGCAAGCCATCACAGTATGACAAACTGACAGACGAGTGCTGGTGAAACACAATAGATACTCATAATACTTGATAAATAAGAACAGAAAACTGAAGGGATACATTACAACTTTCTTCAAAAACTTGAACAGCAAACAAGTAAAGCAAGGACTAGATTGTTAGACTTGCATTATCAGACTAGACTAGAATCACCCACAGGTGTATTTCAGTTTTATATATGGTAAAATAAACATCTAAATTACATAACTTTCCAGCAGCAAATTAAGCTGTTTCTAGAAAAGCATACTCTCTTTTTCAAGAGAAACATTTAAAACAGAGCTACTTGATAGTTTCTTGAATTTTCTGTAAGAAAGATTCTTCCTTGAGCAGGAAGCTGGACAAGACAGCCTCTAAGTCTCCTTTAAAATCTCTAATTGAAATAATTTACTATCTACTACAGGCCAAGCTCAGTACTAGGCACAGTCATCATTGTTGTTGGGGGCTGTCAAGTTGGTTCCAGCTCATAGTGACCCTATTTGCAACACAAGAAAACACTGCCCAGTCCTGCACCACACTCACAATCTTTGCTATGATTGAGCCATCATTGCAGCCACTGCGTCAGTTCATCTTCTTGAGGGTCTTCTCGTTTTTCACTGACCTTCTACTATGCCAAGCATGATATCTTCCTCCAGGCACTGGTCCCTGCTGACAACATGACCAAAGTACGTGAGATGAAATCTGGCCATTCTTGTTCTTAAGGAACATTCCAGCTGTACTTCTTCCAAAACAAAATCGTTTGCTTTTCTGGCAGTTCATGGTATTTTCAATATTCTTCACTAACACCACAGTTCAAAGGCATGAGTCCTTCTTCAATCTTTTTTACTCATTTCCCACCTTTCATATGCATATGAAGCTATTGAAAATACCAAATACCTTTTCAACAACATAAGTGGAGACTATACATGTGGATCTTGCCAGATGGAATATACAGGAGTCAAATTGACTATCATCAGTCCAAACAAGGCCAGGAGCTCACTAAAGACCATTGATTGCTTCTATACAAGTTCAACTAGGCGCAGCAGGAAATAACAAAAAAAAAAATGTTACACATGATTTCTATTCTCACTAAATTTATCCTACAGTTGACAGAATTCAATTACTATATGTAAAACAATTAAAGAATTATTAATTTAATTTTACAGTACATAATTATGTATAATATAAAAAAACACGCACTGCCGTCAAGTTGGATCCAGCTCATAGTGACCCCTCCTTGGGTTTCCAAGGCAGTATCATTATGGAAGTAGATTGCCCAATCTTCCTTCCAAGGAATGGCTGGTGGGTTTGAACCATCAGCCTTCTGGTTAGTAGTCAAATGCCTTAGACACTAAACCACCAGAGTTCCCATGTATAATGCATAATATATACAGTATATAATTATATA
>NW_006921732.1:215027-215586 GCF_000298275.1 Orycteropus afer afer
TCCTATTTTGAGAGCCTTCTAACCTAACTGGACTATTCATAATGTCGTGTGGTAACATATCAAACAGTGTTTCTTTGCTATTCATAAGTTTTTCCCTGGCCAATTATTTGAGAAGTGGATGGCCTCTTCCTTCTTCCTAGTCTGTCTCAGTATGTAAGCTGGGATGATAACCTGTGCACCATGTGCATCCCGCTGGGTTAGAAACACCAGTGGCTCAGCCTTAAAACTGACATCAACACGTCACCACGGTAGGACAAACTGACAGACAGGTTTGTCTCCCTGTTGGAAACCTCTCGTTCCACCCTTACCTGGGTCCCTGCAGCTGACTCCTCCTCTGTCCAGATTCCTAGGGCTTTTAATCCCCTTTCTACCACTCTCCCGCCCTGCTGCTTTGGGCGTGCCTGCGTTCCTGTCCACACTTGGATCCCTCCAGGTGACTGCTCCTCTGTCCAAGTTCCTGGCTTTTAATCTCCTTTTTCCTGCTCTCCCACACTGCTCCTTTGGCCATGGCTCTGTTCCTCTCCTCACCTGGATCCCTGCACCTGGCTGCTCCTCTGTC
>NW_006921732.1:215686-222125 GCF_000298275.1 Orycteropus afer afer
ATAAAATACATAATATCAAAAGAGGGTGGGACTGGTAAGAGAGGAACTCATTGGAATTAGTTCATGGGACTTATGTTTTTGAAGGCTGGATAACTTTTGATTTTATATCATCAAATGACTAATAATATTTTGTAATTTTTTCAAGTTACTGAAATAATGACATATTTTCTATTTTCCAATATATACATGGTGAAATAAACTTGTAATGTCTAGACGTTTCAGTTATTTTGGTGAACATTACCACTAGTACCTAAGTTTGTCATACTGTGGTGTTTTAAACACCAGTAGAGTCACTCATGGTGGACAGGTGTCAGTGGAGCTTTCAAACTAAGACAGACTAGTAAGAAGGAAGAGGCAGAATACGTCTGAAAAAAAATAGCCACTGAAAACCTATGACTAGGAGTGAAACACTGTCTGATATACTGCCAAAAGGTGAACCCCTCAAGTTGGAAGGCACTCAAAATACAACTCGGGAAGAGCTGCTTCCTCAATGTAGAGATAACACTAATGACAAGCATGGACTAAAGCTTTCTGGGTCCTCATCTGCTGATGTGGCATGACTCAAAATGAGAAAAAAAACACCTGCAAACTTCCATTAATAATTGCAACATGGAATGTATGAAGTATGAATGTAGAAAAATTGGAAGTTGTCAAAAATGAAATTGAAGGCAAAAAGATCATTGTTCTAGGCATTTGTGAGGAGAAATGGACCGGATATTGACCATTTTTAATCTGACAACTACATGATCTACTATTCTGGGAATGACAATTTAAAGAAGAATGGCATCACATTCATCAAAAAGAACATTTCAAGATCTGTCCTGGAGTAGAATGCTATCAGAAATAGGATAATATCCATAACCCTAAAAGGAAGACCAGATAATATAAATATTATTCAAATTTACACACCAGCCATTAAAGCCAAAGATTAAGGAAATGAATATTTTTACCAACTTCTGCAGTTTTAAATTGTTAAAATATGCAATAGAGATGCACTGATAATTAATGGTGATTTAAATGCAAAAAGCTGGAAACATAGGAAAAGCATCAGTAGTTCAAGATATGGCCTTGGTGAAAAAATGATGCCGTAGAGTGCATGATGGAAATTTGCAAGACCAATGACTTATTCATTGCAAATACCTTTTTGGAACATGCATGATGACTATACACATGGATCTTACCAGATGGAATACACAGGAATCAAATAGACTACTTTTGTGGAAAAAGGCAATGGAGAAGCCCAATATCATCAGTAAGAAAAAGGCCAGAGGCCAACTGTGGAATAGACGATAAAATGCTCAAAAGCAAGTTTAAGTTGAAGCTGAAGAAAATTACAACAAGTCCAAAAGAGCAAAAATATGACCTTGAGTATATCCCACCTGAATTTAGACACTATCTGAAAAGCAGATTTGACACAATGAACACCAATGACTGAACTCCAGATGGGTTGTGGGATATGAAGAAAGCAACAGATCATTTAAAAATTTGGGAAAGAAAAAAGACAAAAATGCATGTCAGAAGAGAGTCTGAAATTCACTCTTTAATAGAGAGTAGTTAAAGTGAATGGAATAAATGATGAACTAAAAGAGCTGAGCAGAAAATTTCAAAGGTATCTCAAGATGACAAAGTAAAGCATTACAATGAAATGTGAAAAGATCTGGAGTTGGAACAAAGGGAAAGAACATGTTTAGCATTTCCCAAGCTGAAAGAAGTAAAGGAAAAATCAAGGATAGAGTTGCAATATTGAAGGATTCTATGGGCAAAATATTGAATGTTGCAGAAGTATCAAAAGAAGATCAAAAAGAATTGGTTGGCATAGAAATATTTCAGGAGATCAAGAACCAATGGTACTGAAGAAAGAAGTCAAAGCTCCACTGAAGGAATTGGTGAAAAAAATAAAGACTCCAGGAATAGGCAGAATACCAATTTAGGTGTTTCAAGAAACAAATGCAGCACTGGAAGGGCCTACTCATTAATGCCAAGAAATTTGGAAGACAGCTCCCTGGCCAACTGACTAGAAGAGTTCTGTATTTCTCCCCTTTCCAAAGAAATGTGATCTAACAGAATGTGGAAATTATTGAACAATTATTAATTATGTGATTAATTATGAACATATTGTTAATGTGACATGCAAATAAAATTTCACTGAAAATAATTTTTAAATGTTTACAGTGGTGCATTGAAAAGAATCTGCCAGAAATTCAAACTGGAGTCAGAAGAGGAAGTGGAATGACAGATATCATTGCTAATGTCAGATGAATCATGGCTGAAAGCAAAAATTGGCTATGTAAAGGCATCCAACTGTGTGGATCATAATAAATTATGGATAATGTTGCAAAGAGGGGGAATACCAGAACATTAAACTGTTCTCATGAGAAACCTGTACACAGACCAAGAGGCAGCGTTTCAAACAGAAAAAGGGGGCACTGCATGGTATAAAATAAGCAAAGGTGTACAGCAAGGCTGTATTCTTTCACCATACTTATGCACTCTGTATGCTGAGCAAATAATCTGAGAAGATGGACTATATTAACAAGAACACAGCAGCAGAATTAGAGGAAGACTCATTAACAACCTATGATATGCAGATGACTCAACCTTGCTTTCTGGAAGTGAAGAGGACTTGAAGCACTTACAGATGAAGATCAAAGACTACAGTCTACAGTATGGAGTACATATCAACAGAGAGAAAACAAAAATCTTCACAAGTGCACTAAAAAGTAATATCATGATAAATGGAGAAAAGACAGGAGTTGCCAAGGATTTCATTTTACTTGGATCCACAATCAATGCTCATGGAAGCGGCAATCAAGAAATCAAACAAAAGATGTTCTGATACACAATCCGTCCAACCCCTCTACAACAGAGACCTGGAAAAAACAAGTGTAACAAACACAAATAATAATCCTGGAATTCTGAGCATCAAATGAGAGGATAAAGAATCGGATTCACCACTGATTGGAAAGGGAGACAAAGCGAGGTTAGTGACTGGAGAGAGAAAAGAAGTCAGGACCAGCCAAAGTGTCACCATTTTAAGCACAGAGGCATCAGATGTGGATGAGGAGAAAACAAATTAATAGAATCCTCATGGCAATGAAAACACAATGTAGACAGATCAGGAGGAATTTATGGTCAGCAGAAGATGTGTGGGAGCTGCCAGAGGTATGTGCAGGGAAATGGGTCAGACTTACAATGGCAGAGGGAGGTGGCCACACAGTGCAAAGAGAGTCAGATAAGGGGAATGAAATAACTCACCACTAGTAGTCACTAAGGAGCTCTGGTATCATAGTGCTTAAGGCATTTGACTGCTAACCTGAAGGCTGGTGGTTCAAACCCACCAGCCACTCCTCAGAAGGAAGGTTGGGTAATCTACTTCCGTAGTGATACCACCTTGGAAACCCAAGGAGGGGTGCTATGAGTAGGATTCGACTTGACAGCAGTGAGTGAGTAGTCACTAAAGGAGCTCTCATGGTATATTACTTAAGGCATTCAAGTGCTAACCAGGTTAATGGTTCAAACCCAGCAGCCCCTCTGCAAAAGGAAGATGGGACAATCCACTTCCACAAAGATTTACTGCCTTGGAAACCAAATAGGACCTTTCCCTGCAGAAGGACATCATCCTTGGTAAAGTGGAGGGTCAACGAAAAAGGGGAAGGCCCTCAATGAGACGGATGGACATAGTGGCTGCAATGATGGGCTCAGTCAATGATGGGCTCAGTTATAGCAAAGATTGTACATAGGGTTGCTATGAGTCAAAGCCAACTCAACAGCACCTAACAACAACAACCACAAACCCAATGGGCATTGCTATGAGTTGGAATTGACTTGATGGCAGTGAGTTACTGAGTAGACACTAGGAGCTCTGGTGGTGTACTGATTAAGACATTTGGCTGCTAACCAACATTTGGTGGCTCAAACCAACAGCTGCTCTGCAGAAGAAAGATGACACATTTTCATTCCATAATCATTTACAGCCTTGGAAATCCAATGGAGGTCACTATGAGTAGGAATCAACTCAATGAAAGTGAGTTTTTACTTGGAGTAGACATTAGTCATTTGGGCTGAAGACCTACACAAGGGAAAAGCCTGGGTTGTGGAGGATGGAGAAGCTATGCTCAGTGTGACCTCTCACTTGATTGAATCTGGACAAGATCTGGATAAATGGATGTGTGCACCCAGAAGGGTGCCAAATCCGTGCCAGTGAACTGTGACTGGAGAACTACACTCACCACTCTAATAAATGCACACCTTCCTGACACCTAGGGGTAAATACTCTTTCTTCCTCCACCAACTTGGGATCATTCGGATCCCTGGCCAACTCCACCACAGCCCAGCCATCCTCAACAACTCACCTCTAGCAGACAGAGCCACAGCCTGAAGCTTGCCAGCCAGGTGCCTGAGGCAGTGACAGATCTTTTGCACACTGAATGTAGAGGCACATCTCTGTAGCCACCTCACTCAAAGGCACTCACTCACGCCACGCACTTCTCACCTATGTGAGGGGACAGGTCTGTATTGGGGTGGTTGGAGACACTAGCCTCAGGGCAGCATTTCACTATGGTCTGGGAAGAAGCTGGATGAATGGCTGCATGTGCCCAAAAGGGTGCCAGAACCACACCAGTGAATCACAACCGGAGAGCTGCATTCTCCACTCCAACAGCTTCCCTGCAACTACAGGTGAAACCTCTCACTAGGCTCAACCAAGCCAATGGCTAGGTAAATCTCAGATGGATCCCCAGGTGACCTCTTCTGCAGCCTAGCCACCCTCAGCAACCCACTCCAAACAGACCCAAAGGCTACAGCTCTCCTTTCCTGTGCTTCCTCATTGGCCGCTCTTTCTCACACTGAACATGAGGCACACACCTGCAGTCTCTTCTCCTGGAGGTATTTACTCTCACCAGGCTCCTTTCACCTCCACAGGTACACAACCTGGGGGATCAATGGTCTGTGCCACGACCACCTGCTCCCAGGGCTGCCAGGTGACTACATCTACAAAAGTCCCTCATCCTCAGCCTCCCTATTTTCTCATTTTATCCAATTTTTCTTTCTTTTTATCTGTTCATTTCTCCCACTTCCTCTTTTTCTTCTTTCCTTTTTACCATTTTTTTCTCATCCAAGTCCATTTTACTTTTCTTCTTTTCCTCTGTTTACCTTCTATTTTTGTAATACCGTTCTTTTCTTTTTCTTCGGATTTTTTTTTCTTTTCTGCCCCATCCAATGGGAGGAGGACATTAACTCTCCACTAGTCAGCCATATCTAATGTACCAACCACAAGAGATGAATACCACCATGATCTCTTGCACCACTGGATCAACAGCTGACAGTGGACAAGACCTGCTCATCTTACTCACAGTTCCTCTACACAATAGAGATCGATGTCCACATTCCCATGACTTATTCCACCAACCTAGAGCCAGCTGGAGAATGCCCAGTGCCACCAAGCTAAAAAACAAAGAGGTATACCCACCCCACCCATCCAGATATATTGGAACAAAGCAAAACAATAAACTAGGAATAGGTGTTGTTGTTAGGTGCCGTTGAGTCGTTTCCGACTCATAGAGACCCCATGCACAGCAGAACGAAACACTGCCCGATCCTACACCAGCTCCACGATCCCTGCTATACTTGAGCCCATCATCGCAGCCACCATGTCATTCTATCTCGTTGAAGGCCTCCCCCTCCTTCGTCAACCCTCCACCCTACCAAGCATGACATCCTTCTCCAAGGAATGGTCCCTTCTGACAACATGACAAAAATAGGTGAGGCGAAGTCTGGCCATTCTCGCTTCCAAGGAGCATTTCAGGTGCACTTCCTCCAGGACAGATCTGTTAGTTCTTTTAGCAGTCCATGGTACTCTCAGCATTCTTCACCAGCACCACAACTCAAAAGCATCAACTCTTTTTCGATCTTCCTTACTCATTGTCCAGCTCTCACATACATACGAGGCGAATGGAAATATCATGGCTTCTGTCAGGTGCACCTTAGTCCTCAAGGAGACATTCTTGCTCCTCAGCACTTGAAACAGTTCCTTCACGGTTGACTTTCCCAATGCTATATGTCATCTAATGTCCTGACTTCTGCTTCCATTGGCATTGATTGTACAACCAAGCAACGGGAATTCTTTGACAACCTCAATCTTCTCTCCATTTATTATGATGTAAAGCAGCTTAAATTTTTTCTTCAATTCTTTCAGCTTGAGTAATGCTGAGTGCGTTCTTCCCTTTTGGTTTTCAAACTCCAGATCTTTGCACATTTCATTATAGTAATTGGTTTTGTCTGCTCGAGATATTCTTTGAAATCTTCTGTTCAGCTCTCTTATCTTGTCATTTCTTCCATTGCCTTTAGCTTCTCTCCACTCAAGGATAAGTTTCAGAGTCTCTTCTGTCATCCATTTTGGTCTTCTTTTCTCATCTTTTTAGTGATCTCTTGCTTTCTTCAT
>NW_006921732.1:223815-229720 GCF_000298275.1 Orycteropus afer afer
TTCCTCCAGGACAGATCTGTTAGTTCTTTTAGCAGTCCATGGTACTTTCAGCATTCTTTGCCAGCATCACAACTCAAAAGCATCAACTCTTCTTTGGTCTTCTTTATTCATTGTCCAGCTCTCACATACATATGAGGTGATTGAAAATACCATGGGTTCTGTCAGGTGTACCTTAGTCCTCAAGAAGACATCCTTGCTCCTCAGCACTTGAAAGAGTTCCTTCACAGCCAACCTGCCCAGTGCTACATGTTGTCTAATGTCCTGACTGCTGCTTCCATTGGCATCGATTGTAGAACCAAGCAATGTGAATTCTTGTACAACCTCAATCTTTTCTCCATTTATCATGATGCTGCTTATTGGTTCAGTTGTGAGGATTTTTGTCTCCTTTATATTGAGATGTAATCCATACTGCAGACTGTATTCTTCCATCTTCATTAGTAAGTGCCTCAAGTCATCCGCACTTTCAGCCGCAAACTAGATGGTTTTAAAACATAGGTATTTTTTGTCTCAGTTCTGAAAGCTAGGAGTCCAAAATCAGGTTGATGCCAGGGCCATGATTTCTCACTGCTGTAGGGGAAGATCCTTCCTTATTTCTTTCAACTTCTGAGTTCCAGATATATCTTGGCTTGTAGCTGCAGTGTCACATGACATCCTTCCTCTGTCTCTGTATATCGTCTCTTTTATAAGGACACCAATCATGTAGGATTTGGATCCACCCTGCTCCAAGATAAATTCATATTAACCTAACTAATAACATCTTCAAAGACCATATTTCCAAACATTCTCAGGTACCAAATATCTTTTCTTGGTTTATAGTTCAAGCCATAACAAGTGATACAGAAGGGATCTGAATGCATGTTTTCTTATTTTTGGAACAGTGCTCCTTCCAGGATACCCTGCTGCCTTTCTCTTACACTCAGTGACATAGCTTTTGTGACAGTGGAAAGGAGCACCTGTCCCCTCACTTTATTAGGATTGTTGATTTTCCATTTCTTAGCTTTGGTGGAACTGTGTTGTGTGTCAGAGAGCTTCTTGAAGATCTTGAAATGCCTCTATTACATTCCATTCCCAGTTTTTCCTGGGTACTTGTTAATGATATTTCTAAGACTGAGGAGTTACACGGAGCTGTGAGGTATTAGGAAAAGAGAATGGGACTGGAGTAGCTCAGAGAGTAGTAGTAGCACCCTAGCATGTATAATGGAGTGAGCTGGAGATACAAGATAAAGAAAGAAATAGGGAAATTATTAAAGTTGTAAGGGAAAAGGCAAATTTGAAAGAAAAATACTTGAGCTATAGATGGCATCTAGTCTTCTTATCTACAAAAAATAGGTATAATAATTATTATTACATCTATCTCATACTATTTTTATATGGACCTCAGAATGAAAAGATTCTAAAATCTCTAAAGCATAATACACTACTAAGGGGGTGATGCTTAAAAAAGATGGTGGTGGTGAAGGAAGTGGTAGAAAGGAAAGAAATGGAAATGGAATAGAGTAAGCATGGAAAATACCGTGATTCATTAAAATCACTCATATTGTATAAGAGAAGGGGATAAGAGATGCAATGAAAAAGAAAATGAAATAAGACATCTGAAATATAGAGAGGATCCAACATGGTGGACTAGGCAGCTACGCTAGCCAGACCTTCTACTACAAAGGCTCGAGAAACCAAGTGAATGGGTACAGATGACAATCCTGGAATCCACAGTTTCAAAGGTAAGGATAGAAAAGTAGGTCAGATACCAATGACAGAAAGAGACCGAATGAAAACAGGGAAAAAAGATACATAGAGAGTGGTGAATAGCCAACCTGCAAAGCATGGCCATTTTGTATTGCAGGCAGTGTTCCCATTGGAACAGGAATGATAACCAGCTTTGCTTGCCCAAGACTGTACTGACATTGGTAATCAGTGATCAGAGAAGTGTGACCTTCACCTTTACCTTGCACAACCCCCTGGTAACCAGAGGCACACACAACCTACCCCTATCCATCTGGTGGCTTGTCATCCTCCATCCCCAACACACATATTGCCAAAGCTGTGCCACTTTTTTTTTCTTCTTTTTCTTTATCTTTTTTGTTAGTTCTTTCCTCTCTCCCCCTTTTGGTTTTCTTCCACTTCCCTTGCTCATTATTTGTTTATTTCTTTATTTATTTTGGTCCTGCAGAGTTGAAGCCCAGCCACCAGCTGCCTTCATGTTTAGCAGCTCCTGCTGACTCCCCTCCCTGGAGCAAGCACTGTGTTCCTAGTTGTAGCTGTATTTGGTGACTAGCACTTTTGCCAGTATTGTGCTGCCTTTTTCCCCTTCTTCTTAGTTCTTCCCTCTTTCCTCTCCCTTGTTTTACTCTTTTTTCTTCCTCTTCCTTTCCCCCTTTATCATTTGTTTTGAACAGGTGCCCATCTGTGGTAGTTCAGTTTGTGTGTCAGCTTGGCTGGGCCTGCTTGAGTGGCTGGGCAGCTAGATGTATTATTTCCCATGATGAGACTGGCAGTCAATTCCATGGTGGAATCTACTGTGAGCAGCTGAGTAGCTGCTTTAGGGAATGTGGTCTCCTTCCTGTATATAAGCAGAAGCATTGAGGAATGGTCTCTAGCTTATGGCATGTGTGCACCCTGCATGTAGCCATGTTGTTGTTTAGCAGCCTGCCATGCTCTGCCAACCTTGGGACTTACCACGGACTTGAGTTAATGCCCTGACATGTGGTTTGGTAACATCAGGACTGGGCCATTTTATTTGTCAACCTTGGGCTCGTTAACGTCAGCAGCCAGTAACTGCCTGAGTGAAGAGATGCCTCTAGCTTCAGTGGGCCTGGAGCAAGAGGCAGAGCCAAAGCCCAAGGTCAAAGTTCTTTTACCCAGCCCCTAGAGCCTGACACTTTGAACTTGGACTTAAAGCCTCCAAACTGTGAGAGACTAAACTCCTGTTTGTTAAAGCCATCCCATTTGGGGTATATTTTTGTCAGAGCAGTACTAAGTAACCAGAACACCATCCTCCCCACCTCTATGATCAGCAGCACTCACCTCCACATCTCCATGGATGGTAGTGCATGCTCCAACAGAGTGAACTCTGCATCTGTGTTTGGTGGCTAACACTTGAGCCAGATTTTTGTTTTCCATTTCTTGTTAATTCTTCCCTCACTCCCACCTTAATTTTTTTCTTCCTCCCTTCATTTTTATTTTTTGATATGGCAGAGTGCCCTGCTCTCCACCATCTCCACATTCAGTAGTGTCTGTTACTGACCCTTCATGTTCAGTGTGAGTGGTTCTGTGGAGGAAGTGCTGAATTCATACTACATCTGTGTTTCTCAGCTAGCACTTGCACCAACAGTGTGCTGCTTTTCTTTTCCCCCTTTTCTGTCACTTTTCTTTCTTCTTAAGTATTCACTCTTCTTTGCTCATTATTTCCTTTTTTCTTACTATTCCCCACAACTTCTCTATTTTATTATTATTATTATTTTTAATTTTCCCCCAGCAGTCAGGAGCCAGCAATCTACCCATCCATATCTACCACACCTTCTGCCCCACCCACTGGATAAGTGCCACCAGTTGCTTTAGCAGCACTGGAGTGACAATAGATGGAAGCAAACACCTGCTCAGCTTGCTATCAGCTATTCTGAACAACCAGTGATCAGAGACTTGTGCCCATATTCCCATTTACTATGAAATTCACCTGGAGACAGGTAGTGAGCATCCAAGTCTGCCAAACTGGCAACCAAAGTAGCATGCCTACCCTATTGCCTAGATATATTAAAACAAAACAAGAAGTCAGCATCAGGCAAACCATCATTCAGTCAACAAATTAATATATTAACACCATAATGTCTTGGAGTCAACAGATAACTGCAAATCACACAGAAAAAACAAGGCAAGATGGCTTCAACAAGTGACCAAAATAGAGGGCAAGAAAATCTAGAGGAAGAAATGCTATGGGAACTACCTGATAAGGAATTCAGAAGATTTATACTTAGGGCCTTTCAACAGTTTAAGAAAGAGATCAGAGAAACCATGGGAAAAATCAAAGAAAGCACAGAAAAACTGTAGAAGAATTCATGAAAACAGTATAAGAACAAATTAACAAAATAAATGGAAATTACAAACTACTGAAAAATAGCAAATAGAAATCCAGAAGACTAATATTAAGATTTCAGAAATACATAAAACATTGGAAGGGCAACAGAATAGAATTGAATCAGTGGAAAAAATAATAGGAAATTTGAAGACAAATCTGCTAATATTAATCTGCTAGAGGAACAATAAGAAAAACAAATGACGAAGAAGGAGAAGGGGGAGGAGAGGAAGAAGAGAAAGGCCTAAGAGTTATGTGGGACACCATCCAGACAAATAAATCACATGTGATCAGAATTCCAGATCAGGAAGAGACAAAAAGCCACCAAAAAAAAAAAAAAAAAGATTTTTTTTGGAAGAAAACTTCACTAATATTGTGAAAGAGGAGAAAAGGTGCATCAAGGAACCTCAACAAACCACAAATATAGATTCCAAAAGAAAATTGCCAGAACATATCATAACCAAACATTCCAAAACCAAAGATAAAGAAAGAATCCTGAAAGCAGCTAGGGAAAAATGAGAAGTTACCTACAAAGGAGAGCCAATAAGACTAACCTCTGATTTCTTGGCAGAAACCGTGATGGTAAGAAGGTAATGGAATGACATATATATAGCACTGAAAGGAAAAAAAAAAAAAAAATGCCCACTAAAAGGTATATAGCCAGCAAAATTGTCCCTCAAGTATGATGTCAAAATTAGCACATTCCCAGATAAACATAAATTAAGGGAATTTGTAAATCCCCTTACAAGAAAATACTAACTTACAAGAAATACTAAAGGGAGTCCTTTGGACAGAGAACCAACAGTGGCAGACAACAACCAGAAGTTAAGACACATGACAGCCTGATCCAGAAATCAACTCAGATATAGAAATATCAAAAATAAAATAAATGTACAACACTGAAAACAGAGAACCAGAAATAGCAATTTGACAGTTACAAAGTAAAAAGAAAGAATAAATTATATAGTTACAGAACTCCCAAGGGGAGAGGAAGTCAAGAAAGTATCAAGATGGAAAGGACTGGTTTAAACTTAGGAAGACAATAATAATAAATTACAGGATAACCTCAAAGAAAATTAATAAATCTACTCATCAAAATAAAAAAGAAGAAAATCATAAAGTCTCAGTAAACACTAAAACAACAGCAGTGAAAGAAATGATAAGAAAATCCATGAACAAAATGAACTCAGCACAGAAAATATGTAGAACAAAGGAACTATCAACACCACCCACACACAAAAATGCACAAAAAAAAATACTCAGCAAAATGACAGCAGTAAATTCATACCTATCAACATGTGCACTGAATGTAAATAGATTAAATGCACCACTTAAGAGACAGAGTGTAGCAGAATGGATAAAAAAGCATAACCCATCACTATGCTGTCAACAAGAGACATACCTATGACACAAAAGACAAAAATGCTAAAAGTCAAAGGATGGAAAAATATATATTAAGCAAATGGTTACCAAAAAAAGAGCAGAAGTGGTAATATTCATTCCTGATCAGATAGACTTTAAGGTAAAAACCAGCAAAAGAGACAAAGAAAGACATTATATAATGATTAAAAGGCCAGTCTAACAAGAGGATGTAACAGTAATAAATAACTATGTACTCAATGAGAAAGCCAAAAATAGATACATCAAAGTTTAACAGAATTGAAAAGAGAAATAGACAATACCAGAATAATGATACAAGACTTTCACATACCACTGGAACTCACATGATAGAATTTTGCAAGATCAATGACTTGTTCATTGCAAACACCTTTTTTCAACAACAAAAATGGCGGCTCAACACGTGGACTTCACCAGATGGAACACACAGGAATCAGATTG
>NW_006921732.1:231570-260617 GCF_000298275.1 Orycteropus afer afer
AGAAGGGACCATTCCCTGGAGAAGGATGTCATGCTTGGTAGGGTGGAGGGTTGACGAAAGAGGGGGAGGCCTTCAATGGGATGGATTGACATGGTGGCTGCAATGATCGGCTCGAGTATAGCAGGGATCATGGAGCTGGTGTAGGATCGGGCAGTGTTTCGTTCTGCTGTGTGTGGGACCTCTATGAGTTGAAAACAACTCAACGGCACCTAACAACAACAAACTTAGGTCATGTTGTCAGAAGGGACCATTCCCTAGAGAAGGATGTCACGCTTGGTATGGTGGAGGGTCAACGAAAAAGGAGAAGGCCTTCAATGAGATGGATTGACATGGAGGCTGCAACACCGGGCTCAAGTATAGCAAAGGTCATGGAGCTGGCACGGGATCAGGCGGTGTTTCGTTCTGGTGTGCATGAGGTCGCTATGAGTTGGAAATGACTCAACAGCACCTAACAACAACAACAACAACATTTTGTGGTATTTTGTTATGGCATCTCTACTAAACGAATACACCACTTATTGTGTGATCTTAAAGGAAGTCATTCTACCTACACAGACTTAAGTTTCTTTAGCTATAAAATAAAGAATATGAAATTAAATGAGATCTTATTATCTTTCATCTATAAAATCATAATGGCAAACTAATTAGAAAATATATTTGAGTAAGGTTGGACTTGATGTGTATCCTAGTTTTATTTAATTGGTGTGATACACATAAGATGTGTAATAAATGATTGCTCAATAAACTGGGGACAGGGAATGGGTCAGATAAATAACCAAACAACTCTGCCAAGTTCAAACAGAGTGATGTAAAGCAGCCTTACTATCTCAGTGAACTGCTCACATATCAGTTCTAACTGCAAAAGTCAATGTCTAGTAATGTCAAGGGGTTTTATAAAGTCAAGGAATAAGGTAGCAGAGTTTTTCATATTCCCAACACTGTTACCATACCTAACATGCAGCAAATATCACACGATGCCTAAAGCCATATTTTGATTCCCAGAGAACAGAGAAGAGCAGATCCAGAGGATGAAACAGGGGACCTGAAAGCTCATGTCAAAATGTGCTTGTGGTCTCCTGGGAAACTCCTCCAATTCAACAAGCTAAGAATATCATTCTACTTCCCAGAGACACTGCTCTGATATACACTATTAAAGGTTGACAGCTGCTCTTTAAACACACATGCATATGGTTGAGAAACTATCTACAAAGTCCTCAGCATACTGCAAGCCTAAAGAGACCTTGGACAATGGATACTTTTGCTTAGCATGTTGCCACTGTCACTGCTGCTGTTGTTTTATAACTACCATTTATGTGAGGCAGTGTAACATAGTAAAAACAGAAATAGCTTTGGAGTCAGAGACCAATATTAGATTTTTCTATTTTTACCACTTTGTCATTGTGTACTCTTTAGGAATTTATCTAAATTCTTTTAGCTACAGTTTCTGCACTTGCAAAATAGGAATTAATACTACCTTATTTCATAGGCTTTTATAAGCAATAAGTGAGAAATAAGTGAAGTCCCTAGTAGATACCAGTAAATAAATGTACATATTTGATATTCAAGAAATAGTCATAATTATAATAACTTTAATGATTACAACTGCATATAACTTACTGATTGATGAATATAAAGAAATAAAGCAGAGAGGTTTGAGAAGTACAACCAAAGTATGTAGGCTGCACACAGGGCAAAAGTAAGAAACATAGGTGGAAAAGAATAGTGGTCAGATCAGTCTATTTCAGGTCTAGTTAGTGGACTCACACATTGAGAACATTCTGAAATGTGAAGAAATAGTAATTCTCAATTAATGACCTTTTAAATAGTTATGCAGTTCTATTTTAGCAATCAAAAACAAGTATGAATGATACATGTTACAACATAGATGAACCCTGAAAACATTATGTAAGTGCAGGAAGCAGGCACAAAAGGCCAGATACTGTATGAGTCCACTTATATGTAGTATCTAGAACAGGCTATTTCAGAGAGACAGGAAGTAGATCAGAGGTGAGCTGGGGTGGAAGGAGGGATGAAAGAGGAGTTATATTGTCACAGGTATAGAGTTTCTGTTTGGGGTAATGAAAAAGTTTTGCAAATAGATAGTGGTGCTGGTTGCACAACATGTGAATGTAATTAATGCTACTGAATTACACATTTTAAATGGCCAAAATGGCTGATTTTGTCTTATATATACTTAACCACTAAAATGATATTTTAAAAGGGAAGGAACAAAAGAAATGCATCCAATGCAGATCTGAAATCTAGAAGTTCCAGAAATTCAAATTTCACTAACAAATGATTACTGAATAACTACCATTTATAACATACATATGGTGGCAGGTAGCAAACATTAGAAAAGGATACAAATCATTCATTCATTCAAAAATATATATCAAATTCCCATTAAGGATCAGTCTCTCTGATAGATGCTAAAGATAAGTGGTGAATTAGACATTCTCCCTGCCCACAAAATATTATAGTTGTATTGTGAGAGACATATAAGAATCTTATCTGTCTGCCTCAAAATATTCTCTTCACTTAGTCATGTTTTAAGTCAATATCTTATGACAATCTTTTCAGTCTTTTTTTATTATATATTTTTTTAATGCTACTCTCCCTCCTGTTCCTGCTTCTCCCTTCAAGGCCTTAAATATTTGAGTTCTTCAGATCCTTTTCTCTTCTTCTATAATGGTTAATCTGGGTTACAACCAATTATAGGTATAATTCACATTCAGAAGGTAAGAGTCAACAAAATTCTGGGCAATTAATAGATTGCAGGCAAGATACAAAATAGCTTCAGCAACAGGAATCCTAGAAAATCACAACACATAACACACAAAAAAAAAAACTATCAAGGAAAAAGTGGAGCCACTAGGTGGTATAAATGGTTAATATGTTTGCCTGCTAACTAAAAAGTTGAAGATTCAAGTTGACTCAAAGGCACCTCAGCAAAAAGGCCTGACAATAAATCACCCACTGAAAATCCTATGCAGCACAATTCTACTATTACATACATAAGGTTACATAAGTTGGAATCAACTTGGCAGCCACTGGTTTGGTTTGGTTTGGTTTGATTAATCTAGAAGTAGAGGAAAAATACAAATACTATAACCTGATCCATAATAGGTGACCCAATAAATACTGGAATATTTAATTATTCTTTACCTTTCTCTCTATCAATCCTTTCTACTTCCAACAGCCAGTTTCCTCCAAATCAGAAATTGTATGATTCTATATAATTCTAATGCACAATTATTTAGCAAATGCAATGGACTGACTAAAAAATAGGAAAATTCACAATAATGTACAGCTTCTGAATGATAAGACTGAAGCTGTCAAAGACTTCATATTACCTGGTTCTACAATCAACACCAACGGAAGCAGCAGTCAAAACATCAGAAGACATATTGGATTTGGCAAATCTGCTGCAAAAGACGTTTTTCAAGTACTGAAGAGTAAAGATGTCTCCTTGAAGACTAAGGTGTGCCTAACTCAAGTCATGTTTTTCAATTGCCTCATATGCATGTGAGAGATGGACAATGAATAAGAAAGACCAAAGAAGAATTGATGCTTTGGCATTGTGGTGCTGGTGAAGAATACTGAAAGTATTGTGGTCTTCTAGAAGAATGAACAAATCTGTCCCGGAAGAAGTACAGAAGAAGAAGTGAGAATGGCCAGACTTTGTTTCACCTACTTTGGTCATATTGTCAGAATGGTCCATCCTCTGGAGAAAGAGATCATGTTTGGTACAGTGGAGGGTCAGCAACAAAGGGGAAGGCACTCAACAAGATGGACTGATACAGTGGCTACAACAATGGGCTCAGGTATAGCAGGGATCATGAGGATGGCAAGGACAGGGCACTGTTTCATTCTGCTGTACATAATGTCACTATGAGTTGGAGATGACTCGACAGCACCTAACAACAACAACAATCTCAATAACTGTTAGTCTTCAGTAAAACTCAAAACTTTCATTAATAAACTCCATGGAATTTTTTTAGAGACTATGCAAAGGCATTCAACTGTGTGGATCATAATATATTAGGGATAATACTGCGAAGAATGGGAATTCCAGAACACTTCACTGTGCTCATGATGAACTTGTATATAGACCAAGGGGCAGTTGTTTGAACAAAACAAAAGAATAGTGCATGGTTTAAAATCAGGTATGGTGTGCATAAGGGTTGTATCCTTTCACCATACTTATTCAATCTGTATGCTGAATAAATATCCAAGAAGCTGAACTATATGAAGAAGAATGTGGTATCAGGATTGGCCAAAGACTCATTAGCAATCTGCAACATGCAGATGACACAACCTTGCTTGGTGAAAGTGAAGATGACTTGAAGCACTTACTGATGAGGATCAAAGACTACAGCCTTCAGTATAGGTTACACTTCTACATTAAAAAAAAAAAAAAAAAAAAAACACCTCACAACTGGACTAATAGCCAACATCATGATAAATTAAAAACAAGACTGAAATTGTCATGGATTTCCTTTTACTTGGATCCACAATCACTACCCACAGAAGCACAAGCCAATAAATCAAGCAACAAAAAAGAAAAGAAATCGAACATATTGCATTGGCAAATCTGCTGGAAAAGACTTCTCCAAAGTCTTAAAAAGCAAAGATGTCATTTTGAGGACTAAGGTGCACCTGATCCAAACACAATGGTTTCAATCACCTCATATGTATGTGAAAGCTGGATAATGCATAAGCAAGAAGAAGAAGAATTTGATGCCTTTAAATTATGCATTGTTAGAGAATTCTGAATATACCATGAACTGCCAGAAAAATCAACAAATCTGCCTTGGGAGAAGTACAGCTGGAATGCTCCTTAGAAGTGAGGACAGCAAGACTTCATTTCAAATATTCTGGACATGTTATCAGAAAGGACCAGTCCTTGGAGAAAGACATAATGCTTGGGAGAGTAGTAGACCAGTAACAAAGAGGAAGATTCTCAATGATGTATTGACAGAGTGACTGCAACAATGAGATCAAGCATAACAAGGATTGTTGTGGATGGAACAGGACTGGAAAGTGTTTCATATTGTTGTATCGAGGATCCCTACAAGTCAAAACCCAAAACTCCAAACACTGCCGTCAAGTCGATTTGACTTACAGCAACCCCTCCTTGGGTTTCCGAGGCAGTATCTCTACGAAAATAGATTGCTCAATCTTCCTTCTGAGGAGTGGCTGGTGGGTTTGAGCCACCAGCCTTCTGGTGAGCAGTGAAATGCCTTAGGCACTCTGCCACCAGTGCTCCTCCCTACAAGTCAAAATCAACTTAAGGAAACTTAACAAAAGTAGAGCACAGTAAGCTTAGACACAGAAAAGCTCAGGACCACGGACAGCTCAGCTCATTCATTTGTCAAGTTCATAAACACTTGTAACTAAAAAGAAAGGAGGAAATCAACATTTGTTGAGTGTTTAATCTGTAGCAGGCACTGTGTAAAGATTTTTATACATTATCTCATGTAACCTTCATAACATTCATATTGTCCCCATTTTAAAAACACAAAATTTTAGACTTAAATGACAAGGCTAATATCACATACCTATTAAATTGCAGAGCCAAAATTTAACCTCAAATCTGATTTCAAAGACTCTTGGTCTTTCCACTATTATGCTAAATTCATTCATATGGAATTCTTTTTCTTACCCTTAGGAAAATATTAATCAAATTTGTTTCACAAATTTTTCCCTAGAAACACAATCACAGAATGTTAGAGCTACAAGGGCCTTAGAGTTCATTTAGTCATCCAGCACACTCTACAATGCAATAAGTGATTAACTGAGGTCCCAGAGAAGTTAAGCCATGTGTCTAAGTTTAAGGCACTTGAATTTCCAACATTGGCAGAGTGTCATGTATAGAAGCATTTGGACTGATAATTTACAGGTATTTGTAATTCTCTATCAGTACAGAAAGAATATATGAACTGAGAAAAATATCTCTGATCCCTGCTCAATCCCTTCCTCTTAAATTTTACATCAAAATGGAGGTCAATTGCAGAGAATCTTGTATGATAAATGAGTTCTTTAAAAAAGAGTAACTCAGAAACTTAGAATGTCACTTCTCCCCAATCTAGGTTACCTGAAGTGGTATAAAGAGCCAGAATGTAATTGCAGCAGTTGTCAAAGTAATTGGCCACATTCGTGTATGTTGTTGTTATTGTTGTATGCTGTTGAGTCAATTCTGACTCATAGGGACCCTATGTACAATAAAACAAAATACTGTCCAGGCTTGTGCCATCCTCATAATCCATGCAGCCACTGTGTCAATCCATCTCATCAACAGTCTTCCTCTTTTTTGTTGACCCTCTACTTTACAAAGCATGATGTCCTTCTCCAGGGAATGGTCCCTCCAAATAACATGTCGAAAGTACATGAGATAAAGTCTCACCATGATCAGTGGCAGAGCTTCCAGCATCGCAGCAACACATAAACCACCACAGTATGACTAACTTAAACAGAGAGTAGTGGCATCATGGATAGAACACCAAAATCATGTTCTATTTCTCAAAGTTGCATAGATTTTGAAGCAAGTTGCATTTTCATAGAGCTAATCTCGTATGTATAAGATAAACAATCAGTCTACTTCTAGCTATAAAAAAAGTTTGCATTTCCGCCAAGTGAAATGCCAAAGGTTATGCTCATATGCCACATTAGGCAGGAGATAAACATGATTGCAATATTCCACATCAGTAACAGAAACACTAAAGAGACAAATTAGAAGCTTTGGATTGTCTTTGGAGAATTAGCTTTCAAAAGCAGCAAAAAAGAAAAAAATGACTGAGACATTTTCTCTGCTAAGTAAAACGTGGGTTTTCAGGGTTTTTTTCTTTACCAAATATTCTTCAATTTTGCAAAAACAACTTGATCTGAATTTACCACAATTTTCAGTCAAAGCATTAGATTACAACTTCACAATACATATTTGCATTGTAATTTTTCTTTATATATATAGTCAATTACACCTGAGTTCTTTCATAATTCAAAATTTTAAAAACTAACGGTAAAACAGAGGCAAAGTTTATAAATATGCATAAATCTTAAAAGTTGCAGTCTTCCTTCTGTCTAAAAACAAATTTCTACATACCCTTTACAATTCAAAGAACTGGCACTTCTGAGAATACTTCCATGACCCCTCATCTAATATAATGATTATGCAAAAAAAAAAAAAAGAAAGAAAAAACACCTACTCACAGCCATCGAGTTGATTCGACTCATAGCAACCCCCCTTAGGTTTCCAAGGTGGTATCACTATGGAAGTAGATTGCTCAGTCTTCCTTCCAAGGAGTGGCTGGTGGGTTTGAACCTCCAGCCTTCTGGTTAGCAGTCAAATGCAAGATACTCCTTTTCTGTATTTCCATAGCATTTTATACATACTTTTAAAATAGTAAGTACTTCAATATACTGTAATCCACATCTATATTTGTCTATCTGCCCTGAATGCAACTCAGGGACATACCTTCATCAACTTTGTAATTTCAGGCTAGTATAGTACTTGATATAAAATGGATGCTTAATATCTATTAAATGGATAATAAAATTGCTCCCTAATATTTATTAGACCTTTAGGTCAATCTCCAAAAGCTTACCTTGTACTGCCCATGCATGCAACAGTACTTTTTTTTTCTCATGGGAATATGGTATACTAATATTATAATCATTATTCTTAAGTAAAATGGCTGGATGATTTCACTGACAGAAATAGAAACTATATCAAAATTCCAGATTGAAGTTTCTTTATTTGGGAATCCTGTTTGCCTCATGAATATTTCCCTTATATTTTTAGGAAATTTTCCTTGTTTAACATCTAATGGAATTTAGCCTGTATGAGGTCCTTTGGAAACATGACATGGGTGGATTAAACCACAGAGAAATTGTAATTAGATTTCATGACTAGCTTGTAATCTCTGCTTTTGGAAAGCAGTACAAAAAGATGAAGATGAAAAGACTTTTCCCTAAAACAACAATATAATCATTCTTACAGTGCCCAGGATTGAGATGTAAGAAAAATCCTTCTATGTTCATATCCAACATGGAGCAAGTCAATCCATGACTTTGGTCTATGACGATTCATACTGTGAAAGAAATCCACTAGCAGCAGAAAGCTTAAACCATAATAAATAATATCAAAATATTTGGGGACACTGAATTTTACTGTAAACAGAAAGATTTTGAACCATTTTTTTATTTGTCTATCTACCTTTGCTATTCATTGTGATTAAAAGTATCAAAATATCTAACCACCAAGTGTTTGGTTCACTGAACCTGGGGGTTCAGGATCATACTTTGGAGGAACATTGAGGTCAATTGGCATAACGTAGTCCACAAAGGAGGTGTTCTACATCCTACTTTGGTTAGGAGTGACCGGAGTCTGTAAAGCTTTTCAGCCACCATCTAAGGCAGTCTCTCCATGTTCTAAGCACAGAAGAGTGAAGAAAATCAAAGATGCATGAAACAGTTAGTCCAGTGGAGTAATGGACCATGTGAATCTCAGTCTCTATGACCCTGACACCAGAACTAGATGATGTCTGGCTACCACTGCTGACTACTCTGAAAGGAATCACAGTAGAAGGTCCTGAACAAAGTGGGAGAAAAATGTGGAACAAAACTCAAAATAAAAACAAACAAACAAACAAAAAAGACAGGTTTACTGGCCTGACAGAGATTGTTTGAGCACTGAGGCTGTGGCCCTTAGTCACCCTTCAGTCCTGGAACTGCACTCACCCTCATGGCTCAACTTTCAGCCAAACAATAGGACAATGAGATGAACAACACAAGGAAGTACACAATCCTTAGAACAACCTACCATATGAGATCAAAAGGGCAGCATTTGCCCAGGGATAAAACTCAGAAGGCAGGAAAAGAGAAGAAAGAAGGACAAATGAAAATGGCAAACACAGGGGGGAAATGGGAAGAGTGCTGTTACATTGTGGAAATTGCAGTCAATATCACAAAACAAAATGTGTATGAACTATGGAGTGAAAAATCAATTTGCTCTATCAACTTTTATCCACGTCACAATACAAAGTTTTTAAAATTTATTTAATTATATACCCCCCCCAAAAAAAAAAAAACTCACTGCCGTCAAGTGGCTTCTGATTCACAGCGACCCCTCCTTGGGTTTCTGAGATGGTAACTCTATGGAAGTAGATTGTCCAGTCTTCCTTCTGAGGAGTGGCTGGGGGGTTTGAACCTCCATTCTTCTGGTTAGAAGTCAAATGCCTTAGGCACTACACCACCAGAGCTCCCTATTTAATCATATGTATATGTATGTATGTGTGTGTATATATATATATATATATATATATATACACACACACATATACATATACATATACATATACATATATATATGCGACTAACCAACCAGTTGCCGTTAAGTCCATTCCATGTTCAAGGTAGAATTGAGCTCCACAGCATTTCTGGGTGGATTCAAATCACCAACCTTCAGCTGATAGGGAATCTCCAATCAGGGAATCTCAAAATAAAGGAGCCATCCTTTATTTTGACAGATCCTAAACTTGACCCATAGTCATATATTTTTTTGGGTTATGGAACACATGACACTATATTGTGATGATTATTAACATGCACAAAAATTGAGCATGCCTCAAAAGTAAATAGAAGAAAGATATAGAACTGGATATGCTAAAATAAATATAACATATTGAAAACCACTTACTTCTTGAGCTTTCATACAGATATGCAAGGATAGCTTCAAAATAAACAGACCTATAGCCCAATCTCGCGAGCTCTGGTAGCGTAGTGCCTAAAGTACTTGACTGCTAACCAGAAGCCTGGTGGGTCAAACCCACCAGCCACTCCTCTGAAGGAAGGTTGGGCAATCAACTTCCATAGTGATACTGCCTTGGAAACCCAAGGAGGGGTCGCTATGAGTCAGGTCCAACTCGATGGCACATAACAAAAACAACAACACAGCCAAATCTCAGCAGCTCTGGTGGCACAGTGCCTAAGGCATTTCACTGCTAACCAGAAGGCTGGTGGTTCAAATCCACCAGCTACTCCTAGGAAGGAAGATTAGCCAATTTACTCCCATACAGATACCACACCTCGGAAACCCAAGGAAGGGTCACTATGAGTTGAATTGACTTGACAGCAGTGAGTTTGTTTTTTTGTTTTTGTTTTTTAGCCAAAGCTTAACTCTCACTTAAGATGAGTTTAACTTTGAGCTTGCTTACAGAATTCTCACATAGGATTCTGTTATGAAAAAGAAAAAGAAAAAAAAAAAACAGCCCATTGCCATCATGTTGATTACAACTCATAATGACACAATAGAAGAGTGTAGAACTGACCCACAAGGTTCCTAAGGCTGAAATCCTTCTGGGAACTGACTGTTACATCTTTCTCTTGGCAGATTTTTATAAGAATTAAATAAAATAATATATATAAAGAATTAAGTGGAGTATGTATTTATTGTCATTATTTCAAATCTTGTCAAGATTTACCATTTTACCATGAGAAACTTGAGCGCACATGTGTGTGTGTGTGTTGCTGGATCTATACCCAGTTAAACTTTATTATGTGAAAAATCTTTTCTTTATGATATCTGAAAGGGAGTATTTGTTGCAATTATTTTACTTAGAAACATCTTATACACATAAATACATGTAATCATTTATACATACACAAATAAATCAGTGTACGATAAGAACCCTTATAGATAATGTGGTTTTATTATTTTTTCTGTTCCCTCAGTTTACATTTATATACTAATGTAAGGTCTATCACCAAAAAGTCCAATATTTCATATTTTCATGAAGGTAATGTTTTCTAAAGTTACACAACTATTCAGTGTCAGACATATTACCCACCAAAAGGCATTTCAATTCAATTAACTTTCCCATTAATCCTGTTGTTGTTGTTGTTGTTAGGTGTTGTCAAGTCGTTTCTGACTTATAGTGACCCTATGCACAGCAGAATGAAATACTGCCAGGTTCTGTGTCAGTCCCATTAATCCCAGCCAATGTTAAATCAACTTCCTTTATAAATAGTCAACACATGCAAAACTCCCTTAATTATGTAGTATCTGACTAATGTATACATATCTTAGATGTCAAATTTTTTAACTGTCAACATAAGATGAGGACTAACTTAAATAGTCCTTTTCCAACATCAAGGTATGTTTGTATGTATGTGTGCATGTATACTGCATATGCTAGTAAACATGTATAAGGAAAATAAACATTACCTTCTACATTTGACACTGGTAACAACTAGCCTTTAATTCCCACCAGCAGTATATCAAAGCTAGGGACAAAGTCAATGGCAAAGAGAAACTAGAAGGAGCTATTACAATGCATGAAATTCATGTGTTACTATT
This sequence comes from Orycteropus afer afer, assembly GCF_000298275.1. NCBI lineage: Eukaryota > Metazoa > Chordata > Mammalia > Tubulidentata > Orycteropodidae > Orycteropus > Orycteropus afer. The sequence continues at coordinate 242,927 of NW_006921732.1, forward strand.
TTCTATTGACAAGATTAATAAAAATGTCATCTTTAAACATAAAACTCAGAATATTATACATTTGTCCTACTTAAGTCAATAGTTATAAAGTTTCTAACTCTTTTTCATGTAAACAACTTTAAAGATTATTTCAGCAAGAATCTCTCTGCCCATACTACCTATACTGAAATTTTCTGAGCAATAACAAAACAATTAATCACTAACGATATTACAAAAGTTCTGTGCTGATGTCTAAACAAGCACTTAACCAAACATATAGGAGGCTTCAAGCCATCTGACGTATAACTTGAGTGCCTAGTTGGTAAACAACACCTTAGTAAGTGCTATAAACCAGAAGCAACATCTTCAGCAATAAAGAACTTTTTAATCTAAAACAAAAAACAAAAACTCTTCCTATCCATGAATTTAAAATTGGAAGGGGGGGGGATGCTAATTCTACCAATCTTTATTCTAAAAAGACCACAGCACTCTTTTCCGAAAATGACTACAGGTATTTCCACAATTTTGTTCATTTATACTTCATTACTTCAATTAACTTGAACTGACAGCTGGTGGCAGACCATTAAATCTCCATTTATATACTAAGCATTTATATAGTAAGGTCTCTGGTAGCATAGTGGCTAAGGCACTTGACTGCTAACCAGAAGGCTGGTGGTTCAAACCCACCAGCCACTCCTCAGAAGGAAGATGGGGCAATCTACTTCCGTAGTGATACTGCCTCGGAAACCCAAGGAGGGGTCGCTATGAGTCAGGTCCGACTTGAAGGCACATAACAACAACAACATCACCAAAAGGTCTAATAATTCATATTTTCATGAAAGTAATGTTTTTCAAAGTTACACAACTATTCAGTGTCAGACAGACATATTACACTTAACAAAAGGCTTTACAATCCAATTCACTCCATTAAATCCCACAAAATGGTGTTAGGTAAGAATCATCATACTCACTTAAAACTGATTACATTGAGGATTACAGAAATTACGTAACTTGTCAATGTCACTTAACTAGTAAGTAGTGAAGCTGAGATAAATAAAACTTTGTTACGAAAATGTCTCAAGCTGGGCAATAAGAGTTTACTAAGCAATCCCAGTTAATAATCAATATTGTATGAACAAATTTATAAGTTTATACTTTTTATCTTATTATTGCTATTAAATTTCATCATTGACAACTGCTGCATAAGAATATACATATATATTATATATATATATTATATATATATTATATATAATATATATATATATGTATTTAATTCTATCTAAGAGGTAGCAGGGTATCTTAGTGAAGTGCACAACAGGAGAAGGTGGCCTAGTTCAAATCACAGATATGCCACTACCAATTGTTTAATCTTGGACAAGTTAATTAACAGTACTGTGCTTCAGTTTCTCCATCAGTAAGATAGGGATAAAAACAGTACCTATTTCCTTATATATTAAGGTAGTTATGAAGAATAAATAAGTTAATATTTACAGTTAAAAGTGTTTGACATATAGTATGTGTGAAATAAATGTTTATTAAACCTACACACATATACATATGATTACATCTGAACATAAAGAAAACAAAAATACTCAGAAATGAGCCATCATGATAAATGGAGAAAATATTGAAGTTATTAAGGACTTCATTTTACTTGGATCCACAATCAATGTGTAGGTTAATACTAGTCAATAAATCAAATGATGCAAATCTGCTGCAAAAAAAATATTAAAAAGATGTCACTTTGAAGACTAAGGTGTACCTGACCCAAGCCATGGTATTTTCAATTGCCTTGAATGCATGTGAAAGCTGGACAATGAATAAGGAAGACTGAAGAAGAATTGATGGCTCTGAATTTTGGTGTTGGTGAAGAATACTGAATATAACAAGGACTGCCAGAAGAATGAATAAATATATCTTGGAAGAAGTACAGCCAGAATGCTCCTTAGAAGTGAGTATGGCAAGATTCTGTCTCACAAAAATTGAACATATTATGAAGAGGGACAATCCCTGGGGAAGGGCTTCATGCTTGGTAAAGCAGAAGGTCAGTGAAAAAAAGGAAGACCTTCAATGAGATGGACTGACACACTGGCTGCAACAATGGCTCAAACATAGCATGACTGTGGGGATGGCACAAGATCAGGCAGTATTTCTTTTTCTTGTACATTCAGTTGCTATGAGTAGTAACCACCTCAACGGCACCTAACAAGAAGAACATAAATACATACGAATTGACTCAGCAGCAACGGCTTTGGTTTGGTGTTTGTGTATATATACATATATGTAAGTATGTGTGTGTGTATATATACATATATGTTTCTCCATAAATGTAATGAAGAAAATTAAGTATGGAAAAGAGGATGGAGAGATAGGTATAGGTTGATATTTTCGATAGAGTGGTCAAAAAGGCCTACATAAAAGCGGACTTAAGCAGAGACCTAAAAGAAGAAAGGTAGTAACAGTCATTGAGACAACTGAAGAAAATGTGTTCCAAGAAGTAAAACTAGCTAGAGAAAAGTTCCAGAGGAGGGAATGGTGCCAGCTTCAGTAAAGGCAAAGAAAATAATATAGTTTAAATAAAGTGAACAACAAAGATAGAGATAGGTAATAGTGGGGGAGGTAGGAGATCACATATGACCTTAACAATCAGTGCAAAATGTTTAGATTTCATCTAAAGCATGGGAACCCATATGAAAGCTTTGCTCTAACCTACTTTTAAAGAATCATTCTGCCTGATATCTGGGAAACTGACTACAGAGAATGTACAAGTGAAAGGAATAGGACAACTAAGTAAAAGCAATAGAACAGCTAGCCATCAACATTTGGACTGACATGGGTTGTGAGAAAAAATATTAACTCATCTCTCTCTCTGTGCTCATTACCATACTTCATTTTCCTAACAACTTTTAATGTGAACTATAAAGATTATTTCAGCAAGGATATTTCTAGAGATTATGCTAATGATGAATCAAGAGTTCCAAAAGATGGAATGGGAAAGTCTAGGGAATTAGGGACAGGTAGAAAGTGAAATCAGTCAGGGAAGGAGGAAGGTTGTTTCCAGCTATAAAGAAACGAGGCCCTGAGTTATAAAGAATAACCTGTGATCAAGGGTCTGTTGTGACTGAAGTAAACAGAGGAGGAAGAAGTAAGTCTTTTGTGTGAATACTGAGGGGAATAAAGGATGGGAATATCATGAGGAACACACAGCTACGGGTCCCCCTCTTCACTCCAGCAGATGGGAGGAAAGAAGTGAAGCAAGTTTGAAATCACATGTAAGCCATTATTTCAAGATAATTCTATGGACACAGTCATATACAATTTAAATAATGCTCATTAAACAGTTCAGTGGAAATCACTCTGGAATTAGAATAAAACTTGAGTTGGAGGTGCAGTGCTGCCATTTACTATTGCATGACTGATAAAATCACTTCACTTGAGCCTCAGGTTTTAATTCTAAGAAACAAGAATAATAATACCTACCACAAAGGGATAAGTGAATGAAATATCTAGAAAGGTACTGAAAACTATTATAATGATATGTGTTTATTTTCGAGATAGTAATGCTTACAGCCAGGATATTTCTTTGAAAAAGGAATGGCCAGAGTTTGTCTTAAATACTTTGGTCATGTTGTCAGAATGAACCAATCTCTGGAGAAGGGTATCACGCTTGGTAAAGTAGAGGGTCAGCAAAAAAGAAGACAACTGCCAATGAGATGGACTGACACTGTGGCTGCAATTATGGGCTCAAGCATGGCAAAGATTGTGAGGATGGCACAGAACCAGACAATGCTCCATTCTGCTGTACATAGGGTTGCTATAAGTTGGAGCCAACTCAACAGCAACCAACAACTAACAACAACAACAAGGTTTACCTGGAACTTAGAAGAAGACCATGGTGATAAAAAATGTGGGGTGGGGATTTGGTTCATCCCCAACAAGTTCAAGACATAATATGTTTAAGCCAAATGATAACCACCTGTTAACACTGACATATACTTTGCCACTGAAGATAGATTAATCTAACAATTATTAAAGAAAGAATAAATATTATATAAGTAAATACTCTGAATACAGTCATGTTTGAGATCTTTTGGAAGGAAATGATATTGATAGAATGAGAAATAATTTACAAACAGATTGTATATTTAGTAAAATACTATTTTACATTTTATATGAAATGTTGAGTATATTAAAAAAAATATTAAAGCTGGTATATAACAGCCTATTAATTCAACAACTATTTATGCCAGGAGCTGTTGTTCTATGTGCTGGGGTAATGGTGACAACCAAAGTAAACACGGTACCTACCACTCTCATGGAATTTTATCTCATTGTGGGAGACAAGTAAGAAAAAGGTGACAGATAGATGACAGATTATAGATAGATCCAGATTTATACATAGATATCCTTGGCAGTGCAACAGTTAAGCACTCAGCTGCCAATTAAAAGGCTGGACATGCACTATGAACTTAGACTTAAAGCCTCCAAATTATAAGAATAAACTCCTGTTTGTTAAGGTCATCCAATTTGTGGTATATTCCTGTCAGAGTGGCACTAGGTAACCAGAACCCCAAGGCTGTAAATCTTTACAGAAGCAGACTACATTATCTTTCTCCTACAGAGCAGCTTGTAGTTCAAACTGCTGACCTTTTGGTTAGCAGCCAAATGTTTTAAATACTGCTCCACCAGGGCTCCCTTGCAGGTTGGAAGGCACTCAAGATATGACTGAGGAAAAGCTGTTTCCACAAAATAGAGTTAATCTTCATGACCTGAATGGAGTAAATCTTTTGGAACTTCATTCGCTGATGTGCCACAACCCAAAACGAACATCCATTAGTAATCAGAACATGGAATGTAAGAAGTATGGATCAAGGAAAATTGGAAGATATCAAAAATGAAATGGAGCACATAAAGATCAATATCTTAGGCATTAATGAGTGAAAATGGACTGGCATTGGCCATAGCAAATCAGACAATCATACGGTCTATGCCAGAAATGACAAATTGAAGATGTATGGTGGCATATTCATAGTCAAAAAGAACATTTCAAGATACAACCTGAAGTACACTGCTGTCAGTGAAAAGATAATATCCATACATCTACAATGGAAGATCAGTTAACACAACTAATATTCAACTTTACATAATAACCACTATCACCAACAATGAAGAAACTGAAGTTTTATGTATCAACTTTTGAAAACTAAATTGATCAAACATGAAATCAAGATGCATTGATTATCTGTGATGGGAATGTGTAAGTTGGAAACAAAGAAGTATCAGTGGTTGGAAAATATGGCCTTAGTGATAGAAATGATGCTGCCGATTGCATGACAGACTTCTGCAAGATAAATAAGTTACTTATTGAAAATACCTTTTCTCACAACATAAATAGCAACTATACATGAGGACCTTGCCAGATGGCAGAGGAATCAAATTGACTACGTCTGTGGAAAGAGACAATGGAGAAGTTGAATACCATCAAAACAATGCCAGGGTGACTGCAGAAGACACCATCAATTGCTCCTATGCAAGTTCAAGTTGAAGCTAAAAAATATCAAAACAAGTCCACAAGAGCCAAAATATGACCTTGAGTATATGTATATATTCCACTTGAAAATAAAGACCATCTGAAGAATAGATTTGAAGCACTGAACACCAGTAACCAAAGAAGACCAGAGGTATGGTGGAAGGACATCATACATGAAGAAAGCAAAAGTTCATTAAAAAGACAGGAAAGGAAAAAAGACCAAAATGGATGTCACAGAAGACTCGGAAATTTGCTATTGAATGTAGAGTAACTGATGCAAATGGAAGAAATGGTGAAATGAAAGAGTTGAACAAACTTCAAACAGTGGCTGAAGAAAATGAACTATCACTGCCATCGAGTCAATTCCAACTCATACCAACCCCCATTGGCTTCCCAAGGCTGTAAATCTTTACAGAAGCAGATTGTCCCCATCTTTCTCCTGGAGATCAGATAGAGGGTTTGAACTGCCAACCTTCTGGTTAGCAGCCAAATGCCTTAGCCACTACACCACCAGAGCTCCTTCATGAAAACAAGGTAAGCTATTATTAAATATTTAAGGCTGGCAGTTCAAACCCACCAGCCACTCCCCAGAAGGAAGATCAGGCAATCTACTTCCATAGAGATACAGCCTCAGAAACCCAAGGAGGGGTCGCTATGAGTCAAATCGACTCAATGGCAGTGAGTCTGGTTTGGTTTAGGGTTAAAATTATTAAATATTTAAAGACCTATGGTTTAAAATCAGGAAGGGAGTGCATCAGGGTTGTATCCTTTCACCATACTTATTCAATCTGTATGCTGAGCAAATAATTCAAGAAGTTGGACTATATGAAGAAGAATGTGGCATCAGGATTGGAGGAAGGCTCATTAACAACCTAAGATATGCAGAAGACACAACTTTGCTTGCTGAAACTGAGAATGACTTAGAACACTTACTGATGAAAATTAAAGACTACAGTCTGCAGTATGGATTACACCTCAATATAAATAAAACAAAAATCCTCACAACTGGACCAATAAGCAGCATCACGATAAATGGAGAAAAGATTGAAGCTATCAAAACTTCATATTGCTAGGTTCTACAACAATCAACACCAATGGAAGCAGCAGTCAAGATATCAAAAGATGCATTGCACTGGGCAAATCTGTTGCAAAAGACCTCTTTCAAGTGCTGAAGAGCAAAGTCCCTGGAGAAGGATATCATGCTTGGTAAAGTAGAGGGTCAGTGGAAAAGGGGAAAACCATCAATAAGATGGACTGACACAGTGACTGTAACGATGGGCTCAAGTACAGCAAAGAGTGTGAGGATGCACAGAACCAGGTAGTGTTTTGTTTATTGTACATAGGGTCTCCGTGAGTCTGAGCTGACTCAACAGCACTTAACAACATAAAAGTTCGATGAATAAAAATAATTAATAGCAGGCTACCTACAACCACTTAGTTCAAGTGAAATGGATTGAATGCACTAAGACTCACTTAAAACAATGTAATTAGAGGACAATTAAAAATTCAAGTCAATAATCATAAATTTTAAGCATCAACAAAGATTAAATTATAACCAGCAAGCTAAGGGGTGGGGGATAAGCACACAAAAGAGTGAGTGGTAACTATCCTAAATATGAAATAAAGGATATTACTGAATCAGTTCATAAATATTTATTTAGGTCACTATGCATTAGAATCAACTCAGTGGCAGTGGGTTTGGGTTTTGGGGTATATGGAAGGCACCCTGCACATCACAATATACATGTAAGAGTAGTATCTCAGGTTTATGTTGTTGTTGTTATTGTTAGCTGCCATCGAGTCAGTTCTGACTCATAGTGACCTGATGTGTGCAGAACAGAACTGCACACCACAGGGTTTTCAAGGCTATGACCTTTAGGAAACAGATCAACAGGAATTATTTCCAAGGTGCCTCTGGGTTGGTTTGAACCACTAACCTTTCTGTTAATAGTTCAGTATTTAACCATTGGGACACCCATGGACACTCTATGATTTAGAGTGCTTATTATATGCTCTAGTGGCATAATGCCTAAGCCATTTTACTGCTAACCAGAAGGCTGGCAGTTGAAACCCACCAGATACTTCTTGGAAGGAAGATTGGTCAATCTACTTCCATAGAGGTATTGCCTCAGAAACCTAAAGAGTTACAGGTCAGGATCGACTTAACAGCAATTAGTTTTATTATATGCCAGGTACCATTCTAGTGGCTTAACAATTACCAAGATAGAACAGAATCTGGGCCATAAAACAAGTCCCAATAAATATAAAAGGATTGATGTCATACAAAGTATGTTCTATGAGCACAGTAAAATTGAATACAAAATTAGCAACAAAGTGAAATTAGAAAATCCCCAAGTGTTTAGTAATTAAATAACACATCTAAATAGCTTAGGGGTCACTGAAGAAGTCAAAAGAAAACTGAAATAAATGAAATGAAAAACACCATATCAAAAATCTCGGGATACAGCTAAGGCACATTTACCAGCTCTGGTAGCATAGTGCCTAAGGCACTTGACTGCTAACCAGAAGGCTGGCAGTTCAAACCCACCAGCCACTCCTAGGAAGGAAGACAGGGCAATCTACTTCCGTAGTGATACTGCCTCGGAAACCCAAGGAGGGGTCGCTATGGGTCAGGTCCGACTTGGCAGGATATAACAACAACAACACTTCCTACTGCTGTAGGAAGGAGCCCTGGTGCCACAGTGGTTAAACACCGAGCTGCTAACCAAGAGGTTTGTGGTTTGAACCTACCATACACTCCATGGAAGAAAAGACCTGATGATCTGCTCCTGTAAAAATTTCAGGCTAGGAAACTCTATGGGTCAGTTCTACTCTGTCCTAAAGGGTTGATGTGAGTCAGAATTGACTTAACAGCACACAACAACAACAACGCACACAACAACAACAACGAAGAAATGTAAAATATGCTATGTTCATGGACTGAAAAACTCAATATTGGTTTTTCCTGTTTATTTGTTTGTATTTACTTTTATTGTGGTGAAAACAAACGCACCAAGATATAACAACTTCTGCATTTACAGCTCAGGGATATTGATGACATTTTTCCTTGTGTTCCATCATTATTGCAATCCTTTTAAAAAAATATTCCACTTCCATTAGCATAAACTCAATGCTCCACAAACAAAAGCTTCCCCTTTTTTTCCCCTCTCTCCTACCACTGGTAACCAATAATTATCTTTGGGGTATGTAGATGTGTGTGTGTGTATATATATATACATTGTTGTTGTTGTGTGCCGTTGAGTCAGACCCGACTCATAGCGACCCCTCCTTGGGTTTCCAAAGCAGTATCACTACAGAAGTAGACTGCCCCATCTTCCTTCCGAGGAGTGGCTGGTGGTTTTGAACTGCCAGCTTCTGGTTAGCAGTCAAGTGCCTTAGCCACTATGCTACCAGAGCTCCCGTATATATATATACACCCATACACATACACAGACATGTGTGTGTATGTACTTTGGTATATATATTTGGTATATGTATGTGTGTGTATGTACTTTGGCATATGTGTGTGTGTATACACACACATACATATATATGTGTGTGTGTATACACACACACACACACACACATATATATATGTATGTATGTATGTATGTATATCTAACCTATCTAGGAATTCTCCCTCCCCTCCCATCCCATCCCTATTAACCAACAAAGAAAGTTTCCTTCCATGTATAAACTTCTTCCTTGACTTTTGACAATAGTGCACTAATAACAATATCTGTTTTTCAGTGATTGACTTATTTCACTCAGCAAAATGTCCTCCAATTTCATCCACATTAAGATTCAATATTGTTAAAATGATAATCTTCCCAAATTAAATGTATAGATTCCAAGGAATTCAAATCAAAATCCTAGAGAGTATTTTTACAGAAATTCACATGCTGATTCTAAAATTCATATGGAATTACAAAAGACCTAGGACAGCCAAAACAACATTGAAAAATAAGAACAAAGTTGGAAGACTTACACTACCTGACTTTCAGGTGTATTACAAACCTATAGTTATTAACAGAGTTTGGTACTGGCACCAAAGGAAACAAATAAATCATTGAAACACAATAGAGTTGAAATAGATGCAAACATATACGACCAACTGATGTTCAACAAAATTAGAAGGCAATTCATGGAGACAACAAATAATGTTGGAACAATTGGATATGCTTATGAGAAAAAAAAAAAAACTTAATCCACACCTTGTACTATAGATAAATATTACTCAAAGTGAATCACAATCACAGACCTAAAATTAATACCCAAACAATGAAATTTCTAGAAAGAAATATTAATAGAAAAAATCTTTGTGATTTTGAATGAGGCAAAGATTTCTTAGATATATCTCCAAAGTATGGTTGGTAAAAGCAAACTTTGATAAATTGGACTTCATCAAAATTAAGAACATCAACTCTTTGCAAGATATTGTTAAGAAAATGAAGAGTCAAACTACTTACTGAATGAAAGTACTTGTAAATCATATATCTTATAAAGAACTTGTATCCAAAATACTTTAAGATCTCTAAAAACTTGATAATATGAAAATGAATACATTTTTTTAAAAAATTGGCAAAAGATTTAAAGAGATATGTCACCAAAAAAAAACAAAAGACATATATAAATGGCAAATAAGCACATGAATAGATCATTACTCATTAAGAAATTTCAAATTAAAATTACAAGGAGCTGCCACTACACATCTATTAGAATGTTTAAAATCAAAGAGACTGATCACACCAGTTGCTGCCAGCAATGTGGAACAACTAGAACTCTCACACACTTCCCATAGGAATGTAAACTGGCATATCCATTTTGGAAAATAGCTTGGCAAGTTCTTAAAAAGTTAAACATACATCTACCATATGATATAGTCGTTCCACTCCTACATTTTTACTGAAGATATATGAAAACAAATGTTCATATAAAGACTTCTACATGGATATTCATCACTGCTTTATTTGTAACAGCCAAAAATTGGAAATAGCTATGAAGCAACTGGTGGGTTTGAACCACAGATCTTCTGGTCAGCAGCCAAATGCCTTATCCACTACACCACCAGAGCTCCATGGTATTTCTATGGATATATGAATGGTTAAACTAACTGTGATGTAGCCATACAATGATATCTACTTAGCCATAAAAAAGAATAAACTATCAGTACAGAGAACAATATGTACAAATCTCAAATAATTATACTGAGTAAAGGAAGCTAGACAAATCAGACTGCATGGTTCCATTAATATGATTATGTTGTAGCTTGCCATCGAGTCAGACTCAACTCATAGCAATCTCTCTTTGGGTTTTTGAGGTGGTATTACCACGGAAGTAGATTGCCCAATCTTCCTTCCGAGGAGTGGCTAATGGGTTTGAACCACCAGCCTGCTGGTTAGCAGTCAAGTGCCCTAGGCACTAAGCAAACTAACTTAGAAGAGATTGTTGCTTAGGTAGGGGTTGTTATGTTGTTGTTGTTAAGTGCCGTCGAGTCGGGTAGGGGTAGGGAGAGGGAATAAGGAGGGAATAAAAACAGGTGTGAGAAAACTTTTGGAGGCAATGGATATCTTCCTCACCTTAATTATGGTGATAGGTTCATGGGTATAGTCATGTATCAAAACAAATCAAATTGTGTACTTTAAATATGTGTCCTTTACTTATGTCAACTATACTTCAATAAAGCTATTTTTACAAAAGGGATATAGGACTAAGACATGAATCTAGGTAGCTCCCATAATCTGTCACCACTGTCCTATGGAGGCATAATATGTAGTGGGGAAGGATACTATAATGGATTGAATTGTGTCCCCCCAAAATATGTGTCAAGGAACTCTGGTGGCATAGTCCCTAAGGCACTTGACTGCTAACCAGAAGGTTGGGGGTTCCAACTCACCAGCTACTCTGTGGAAGGAAGACTGGGCAACCTACTTCTGTAAAGATTTACCACTTCAGAAACCCAAAGGGGGCCCCCAGGAGTCATAATCAACTCGATGGCATGAGGTGGTTTGTGCTGTTTTTGTTTTTGTTAAAATATGTGTCAACTTAGCTAGCCCATGATTTACGTGTAATAATATAATTTACCAGTTACATAATGATGTAATCACACCCACTATATGATCTGATAGATCAACCAATGATCTGCAAGAGAATTAAGGTGGGATGCAGCACCCTTAATCAGATAACAGCCCTGATCAGATGTAAGAAGAGTTTCCCTGGGGTGTGGCCTGCATCACACTTTATCTTTCATGAGATAAAAGTAGAGAGAAGCAAACAGAGAGAGAGGGACCTCCTACCACCAAGAAAGAAGAGCTGGGAGCAGAGTGTGTCCTTTGGACCTGAGGTCCCTAAGCTGAGAAGCTCCTGAACCCAGGGGAAGATCAAGACACATAGAGAGCTCCAAGGAACTCTGGGTCCACAGATGATAAAAGGAGTCAAGAACAATGCCCTAGAACCAACAGAAGAAGCCTTCTCGTAGAGCTGGTGCCCCAAATTCATACTTCTCAACTTTCAGAGAATAAATTTCTATTTGTTAAAAACATCCACTTGTGGTATTTCTGTTATAGCAGCACTGGATAGCTAAGACACACAAAATATATGAAGAAGGTGACAAATTCACCAAAAGTGGTACAGAAGATTATAAGAGTTGAACAGAAGCAATTAATTATGATGAACGGGGGGGGGGAAAGTTGCTATTTCAAGCACTTACTCATTCAATCCAATTTACTAAGGTTCTTATATGTATCATACAATGTGTTTTTTTACATATGCCAATATTGTTTTTACATTATCTCTTTGAGATAAAATTCTCATTCCACTTTACAAATGAAGAAATCACAAAAAAAAAAAAAAAGGAAGAAAAATAGCCAGTATCCAAATTCAGTCTCTCTGGCTCCAAACAACATGTTTTGTTTATTTCTGTTCATTGCCTCAAATACACATGAAAACAGGGTAGACAGCACTAACAATATACTCTACATGATAGTAGAGATGTCCCCCAACAAATGAAAAATATGTAGACCCATGTATGACAGTAAGGATACATGTGTATTAGTAGAATCTATTAGAAGAAAATATCCTGGTGGGAAAAGAAGAATGTAACAGCAACAAACAAGAGACTTCTCCCACTGCTGCTATTGCTATATTTTACATGAATCTTAATAAGTGACAAGAATACATTCTCCTTTGGGCTGTCGCTGGAGCCCAATCTCAATATGGGTAGTATAGAATATGTCTATCTAGTCAGCTTCTGAATCAGGACCCAAAACAAGCCACACCCAAAACAGCTAATAAGAAATAAAAGAAGGAAGCCATAAAGAGAAGCCTGGGAGCTGGAACAAACCTAAAAAATTATGCTTCAAATCATTATCTACCACCATCTAGGCTTTATGAACCAGTAAAGCATCTTCCAACAAAATGAAAAGTCTAAAATGCATACTCTAGACATGAAACTTTTAAAATCTGTTTCTACTTCATTGATCTTTCCATTTCCTATCATTTTTAAGATTATGACATGAAATGGAAAATTATACAATTCAAGAGATTTCTGGTTCTTCTACACTCCAGTTGAATGACCTCGAGAAAACCACTTTACTTTTCTGTTTAAATGAGACCTCAGTTTCCACATAAGGAAAATGAAAAGGGTACCTAATTAAGCATACATAGCACTTTTATATTATTCTATTACAAATTTAATTACAAATATTCTCTGCAAATAATTTAAGCATTAACATTATTATTAAAAATTGAACAAAATAAGAGGTTGTCATATTTTGAATATCTAATGGTAGCATAGAGCCTAAGGCACTTGACTGCTAACCAGAAGGCTGGCAGTTCAAATCTACCAGCCACTCCTCAGAAGGAAGATGGGGCAATCTACTTCCGTAGTGATACTGCCTCAAAAACCCAAGGAGGGGTCGCTATGAGTCGGGTCCAACTCGACGGTACATAACAACAACAACAACAACAATCCTAAAAGACCAGAGTTATTGAAATACTACAGTTAAACCATCAGAGAGCTCAAATTAACCAGTTAACTACAAAATATCCTTTCTCTTATTTATTCTTAGCAGTAGATCCTCACTTTAATGTGAATGGCAATGTGTCTAGTTTTAAAAACAAATATTCATTTCTCTGCCTCTCTTATGCCAGTTATGATCATTTGACTAGATTCTGGACAAATAGACATAAATGTGACCAGATTGTATCCCTTCACCTTACTTATGCCATCTGGATTCTAAACAAATAATCATGAAGCTAGACTATATGAAGAATGAGACATCAAGATTGGAGGAAAACTCATTAATAACTTGCAACATGCACGTGACACAATCTTACTTGCTAAAAATGAAGATGATCTGAAGAATTTACTGATAAGGGCAAGAACTAGAGCCTGCCGTATGAACTGTGCTTGAATGTGATGGGACGGAGGGTGGGGGGAGGACTTCCCAACTGGACAACTGGACCAGTAAATGTCATAATAAATGGAGAAAAAATCTGAGGTTGTTGATTTCATTCTGTTGTTGTTGTTGTTATGTGCCATTGAGTCGGACCTGACTCATAGCGAACCCTCCTTCAGTTTCCGAGGCAGTATCACTACGGAAGTAGATGACCCAACCTTCTTTCCGAGGAGTGGCTGGTGGGTTTGAACCACCAGCTTTCTGGTTAGCAATCAAGTGCCTTAGGCACTATGCTACCAGAGCTCCTAGATTTCATTCTACTTGGATCAAAAATCGATGTCCACACCTGCAGCAGTTAACAAATAAAATGACATATTGCATGGGGCAGATTGGCTGCAAAAGACCTCTTTTTAGTTTTAAAATGCAAAGATGATGACTAAAGTGCACCTGACTTGTGGTAGTTAAGGCAACTTGCATGGGCCTGGTTTTGAGGGGCTGGGCAGTTGGATGTAGTTCTTCCCCATGATGAGACTGGTAATCAACTCCAGAGTAGAATCTACTGTGAGCAGCTGAGTAGCTGCCTTAGGGATGTGGTCTGCTTTCAGTATATAAGAAGCTGCTTTGAGGAAGGTGTCTAGCTTCTTGGCACATCTGGATCCTGCATTTTGCTGATTCATCAGTGGTTTGCCATGTTGTCTGCCAACCCTAGTGATCTTCCATGTTGCTTGATAATTTTGGATTGTGCCACTTTACTTGTCGACCATGGGTTTCTCAGCCTCAGCAGCCAGCAGCTGTCTGAGTTCAGAGAAGCCTCCAGCTTCAGCGGGCCACGAGCAAGAGACAGAGCTGAAACCCAAGGTCAAGGGGCCTTCACCCAGCCCCTAGACCAAGCACTTTGCACTCAGACTTCCAGCCTCCTAAAATGTAAGAAAATAAACCCGTTTGTTAAAACCATTGATTTGTGGTATTTACTGTGAGAGTGGCACTAGAGAACCAAATATGACCGAAGCCATTGCTTTCAACAGTTTCATATGTATATGAAACCTAGACAATGAAACAGGAAGAAAGAAGAACTGATGCATCCAAATAGTGTTGGCAAAGAACACTGAATATACATACTATTGGCTGCCAGAAGAATCAACAAATCAGTCTTAGAAGAAATACAACCAGAGTGTTCCTCAGAAGGACACTGGCACACTTACTTTGGACACATCATCAGGAAAGACTGATTGCCAAGGAAGGCCATCATGCCTGGTAGAGGGTCAGAGAAAATGAGGAAAACCCTCAATGTGATGGAATGACACAAGAGCCACCACAGTGGACTCAAACATACCGATGATTATGAAGATGGCACAGAACCAGGTAATGTTTTAT
This sequence comes from Orycteropus afer afer, assembly GCF_000298275.1. Taxonomy (NCBI): domain Eukaryota; kingdom Metazoa; phylum Chordata; class Mammalia; order Tubulidentata; family Orycteropodidae; genus Orycteropus; species Orycteropus afer. The sequence goes on from NW_006921732.1 coordinate 258,212, forward strand.
CCTATTATACATAAGGTTGCCATAAGTGAGAGCCAACTTCACAGCAACTAACAATAACAACATGAGACCACCAGGAATGCTCTTAGGGGAAGTTAATTTGACTAGAAAAGTACACTCTTTTCATCTTCCCCATTCTCTTTTCTGCTCCCTAGTAGATGATGGCTGAACTTCTAGCCATTCTGAACCATGAGACAACCTTGATAATAAGAACTGTAAGATATGAATGGTGGAGCAGAAACATAGGAGTTTTGGTCATTTATCACCATGCAGTTACAAGGCATGCACTGCAGTCCATATTTCTGCATTTCTTTTATATACATTAAAATAAATTCTACCTTATTTAAGCCACTATTATATGAAACTTTCTATTATCTACAGTGGAATCCAGCGCTCATCTCAAAAGAAGGAAACTTATGTTATAAGCTTGATTATAGAATTCATTTTCCTCAAACATATTTATCCTTCACGATATTATTATTACCTATAAATGTATATAAGATGCAAATGCAGTTATGACATGCAAAAGATTTTAATATGATTGAGTCATATTAAAACATTCACACACTGAGACAAAAACCTTCTTGGGAATTTCACCCAAATCTTCATAGCCATCCAAGTTTTCAAATATACCACAGCAGTTTCATTGAATAGAATCGAATTAAGAATTCATTTACAAAAACAAGCTAAGTTTCACTGTAAGAATCCCAGATATATTTTAATAAGAGCACTTAGGGACAACAGAATTTCATTTGGTGCTTCAACTCCAATGTCAGAGCCAATATTCAGCACTTTTCTATTCCAAGGAGCTCTGGTGGCATAGTGCCTAAGGCATTTCACTGCTAACCAGAAGGCTGGTGGTTAAAACCCACCAGCCATTCCTCGGAAGGTAGGTTGGGGAATCTACTTCTGTAGTGATACCGCCTCAGAAACCCAAGGAGGGGTCTCTATGAGTGGGATCCAACTTGAGAGCAGTGAGAGAGTTCTATTCCAAGAGGTTGCTGCCTTTTTTTTTTTTCCTTAAAACATACAAATGTGCCTAAATAACAAAGTAATACAGAATCAGTAAGGGTCCCAATTGCTATACAATCTGATTAGATCTAACTGGTTTATAAATAGTTTGAGAATCATTACCCTGATGTTCCTCCTTTAGTTTTCCTTACTCCCCTCACATCTGCAGCCTAGACATGTAACTAGATTAGAAATAAATAGAGTGGAGCCCCATTACCTAACCAAGCTCTTCCTATTTTTTGGAAAGAGCCTAAGGGCTACAGTGGATAGTGAAAGCATAAATGAAAAATGAGACAAGACTAAGATGTTAGTGGTTAAAAGTTACTCCCCAGCCCCAACAAACTGCCCCCACTAAGTTTTTCCAAAAAATAGTACAATTCAAACACCCTATGTATATTTCAAACCAAAAAACCGAACCCACTGCTATTGAGTTGATTCTGACTCATAGCTGCCCCTATTGGGTTTCCAAGGTGGTAAATCTTTACAGAAATAGATTGCCCCATCTTCCATCCACAGAGTGGCTGGTGAGTTTGAACCACCAATCTTCTGGTTAGCAGTCAAATGCCTTAGGCACTGTGGTACCAGAGCTCCTTCCAAAATGCTCCAGGTACTGTTTATTCCCATTAGACAAATAATGTCTGTTCAGGTTCTCATGAGCGCCATATCCAGGAAGATACTGGAGGAGAGCAAGAGTGTGTTAGATTGGGTTCTCTAGAGAAACAAAAACCAGCAAAGCTTATATTTATATAAAGAGAGAGAGAAATTTATCTTAGGAAAATGGCTCACAAACATATAAAAGCCGGCAAGTCCAAAGTCCCTGGAGCAAATGTCAGGCTGGAGGCTTTTCCTAGCTTCCGTAACCACAGGAGCCAAGAAGCTCAAGGCTGGCAGGCAGTACACTGGCTGCTGACTCTAACAAATGATGAATCCAAGATCTCCAGGCCGAACAGTGGACTGCTAACTCACAGACAGTTGTAGGCAGCACAACAGAATCCTGATCCACAGAAGAATGTCTCTCTTCCCAGGATGTCCCTATATATACTGGAAGCAGGCCATACCACTAGGGAAACTCCCCTTCAACAGATTGGCCACTCAGAACACAGTCATCCAATACCATCTGGGAACAATCACAAAGAACTGGGGTCCAGCCAAGTTGACACACAGCTCCAATTATCACAATCCACCCCTTGTCAACTTGGCAGTTGTACACATCTTCTTAACCATATACAATCTCTAAATAAGGACAATTATAGAGTCATATTTTTGCCTAACATAATATGCTAACACACATACAACCAAAGTGCATTAACCTTATTTACATTTCACAGCTCATAACAGAAGGAAACAAAAATATTTGATGCACATATACAATGAAGAAATATAACAATCACAGTCCTC
>NW_006921732.1:265331-284108 GCF_000298275.1 Orycteropus afer afer
CCTCCCCTTCATTCAAGGGGTTGTGGTTCTGTAAACTGACTAAAGTCTGTATTCTGGTGATTCAATCTAGGGTGCTGTTCATGTGACCTAGAATTCTTCTGTCTATACAGATCAGGTAAATATTTAGTAAGCTTGCCTTGTATTTCACTACTAGGAACACCATGAGCAAGTAGCCAATGCCATAATTCCACATGTGTCAGACTATTCTCATTACTGTTCCGACTCTGCTGTCCATTATGGTAACCACACCCACCTTGCCTTTGTCGATTAACTGCTGCCACATTGCCCCTACTACCATGAGGTCCAATCAGCCCCATCGTAGTTAGTGTCTTAGTTCAATTAGAGAAGTTCCCACTGTCAAATCAAGTTTACATAAAATAGCAATCATGGCAGTCTTCAAAGATGCTGGAGCTCCCTTCACAAATTTATTCCTCATGGTACTGGTGAAAGGCGTGTCTTCCGGGCTCTCCATTTCTGGCTCTAGGGGTCTAATCTGATAAGTCCATTCTAACAGGCCAATTTCCCTAAGCCTCTGGATACCTTCTTCTACATTATACCAAGGCAGGTCTCGTACTTCAACTTGACTTAAGGTAGGCCACCACATAATCCATGCCTCAGTAAGCCAACCAAATAAACTATTAGATCCTTTCCTAACCTCTCGAGGTGAGACACTGAATGAAGAATCCATACTTAGTGGGCCTAAATCAATAAACTCAGACTAATCCAATTTTACATTTCTTGCACCATTATCCCACACCCTCATTAGCCATTCCCATACATATTCTCCAGGTTTCTGTCTGTACATGTTAGCAAAATCAAGTAGATCTTCTGGGGTATAGCATATCACCTCCTCAGTCACACTTTCTATTTCATCTCTTGGAGCTCACTTGGACTTGACTTTAGTTATGGGTCTCATAGCAACAATGGGTGCTTGAGGCAGTTCCTGAGAGCATTCAGGAATGTTTTCTATGGCCTCTGCCTCAAACAATGACCCAGCAGGAACAATTGAGTTAATCCCATCAATCTGAGGGGGGGATAATGGTTTTACAGTAATCCTTTCAGATGGGAGGGATTCAACAGAATTTACAGGCTCCATATCCTGATCTTCCTGATTATCTGTCCATGTGCTCTCATTTCAGGTTTCAGGATCCCATTTTTTTCCAATCAATGCCCTCACTTTAACACCAGACACCATTCTGGATTGGCAATTTAGCTGGCGTTGTAATTCAGCCACCCTTACAATAAGACTCTGGGTTTGGTTTTCAGCAATATCAGGTCTGTTACTAGAAGTTATAAGGTTTTCTTTCAGAGCACAGGTGGAAGCACTGAGGTCTTTGTGGTGCTTAAGCCGAGACTCAGCAGTTTTGAACTCATCTCACTCTTTCACCAGTATGTCCAGTATAAGGAGGACCAACCAACCAGCTTCCTTATACTCCTCATTCTGACAAAATTGCAGAAAAGTATCAAATATGTGATCACTTAGAGCATCACTTCTCACAAGTACTTGATCTATTCGTGGTGCTATTTCACTTATTAATTTTGCCACCTCATGCCACAGATTACTAGGGCCCTCTTAACTGGCAGGTGTAGAGTCGCTAGTGTCATCAAAATTAATCAAACCGGAGAACCAATCTAGGAAGCCCATCCTTATGATTTTGTCTCTCTAGAACCACTCCCAGTACCAAATGTGTTAGACTGGGTTCTCTAGAGAAACAAAAACCAGCAAAGCTTATATTTATATAAGAGAGAGAGAGATTTATCTTAGGAAAATGACTCAAAAACGTATAGAAGCCGGCAAGTCCAAAGTCCCTGGAGCAAACATCAGGCTGGAGGCTTTTCCTAGCTTCCACAACCTCAGGGGCTGAGAAGCTCAAGACTGGCAGGCAGTACACCAGCTGCTGACTCTAACAAATGATGAATCCAAGATCTCCAGGCCAAACAGTGGACTGCTCACTCAAGGACAGTTGTAGGCAGCACAACAGAATCCTGATCCACAGAAGAATGTCTCTCTTCCCAGGATGTCACTAGATATCCTGGAAGCAGGCCACCCCCCTAAGGAAACTCCCCTTCAACAGACTGGCCACTCAGATCATAGTCATCCGATCCCATCATGGGAACAACCACACAGAACTGGGGTCCAGCCAAGTTGACACACAGCTCCAACTATCACAAAGAGTAAAAAGCAACAAACTTCCAGAAAAAGAAAACAACAAATGCTGGCAAAGGTGTGAAGAGATTGGAATCCTCATACACTGTTGATGGGATGTAAAATGTACAGTCCTGTGGAAAGTGGAATGGTGCATCCTTAAGAAGTTGGAAATATAAATGTCCTATGATCAAGCAGTACGACTACTAGGTATATATCCCAGAGAAATAAGAGTCATGACACAAGATATAGCCACACCCATGTTCATCAAAGCATTATTCACAATAGCAAAAAGATGGGAACAACCTATGCATCTATCAATGGATAAATGGATTGACTGAATGGATAAACAAACTGTGGTACATACACACTATGGGATACTACACAACATTAAATAATGAAGAATCTGTGAAATACCTCATAGTATTTATGAATCTAGAGGGCATTAGGAAATTAGTCAGTCACAGAAGGGCAATTATTGTCTGAGACATCCACTATAAAAAGTTAAGAAAAGACACATAGAAAAGATCATTCTTTGAAGGTTACCAGGAGTAGAAGAGAAAGGAGTGGATAAACCACCAACTACAGGCTAGACACATATTATCTTGGGTAAAGGAAAAGGCAATCTACAATAAGGGGGAGGTCAATACAAAATGATAAAGGCAGTGGAAGATACAGGAAGGAGCACAAGAGTTGAAGACAAAAATGGCTCATACACAATCCTGCAATAACAGTAATAACAATAATCTACAAGTAGATACATAGATAAATGTTCAATCTGAACATGGGTGGGAAGGCAAATGGAACACCATGAATATACATATATAGGTTTGACAGAGGATATCCCTACCTATGTGTTTATGTATGCTGCAAATATATCCATGAATGCAGTAGAGCATCAGAGGGCAAAGTTATAAAAATTTCTTAGTCATAACCAAACACCTTCAGGGTGGGCATAGAGGCCCAGGACCATAGTCTCTGGAGACACTAAGATCATTTGGCATAACATAGTCCACAAAGACAATGTTCTACATTCTACTTTGGTGAGTAGCAACTGGGATCTTAAAAGCTTATGAGTGACCATCTAAGGTGCACTATTGGTCTGTTCCCATGCAGAGCAAAGAACAGTGAAGAAAATCAATGACACAAGGAAACAATTAGTCCAAAGGAATAATGGTACATTTGAACCCCAGCCTCCAGGACCCTGACACCAGAAGAAATAGATGGTGGCCAGCTACCACTGCTGACCACTCTGAAAGGGATCACAAAAAGAGCCCAGATAGAGTGAAGGGAAAAAAAAAAAAAAAAACTAAAAATAACAGGCTGATGAAGACTGGTGGAACCCCCGAGGACTATGGCCTTTAGAAACTCTTTAGGTTGAGAAGTGAACTTAATTCCAATGACACAACTTTCAGCCAAATGATAGATAGATAAGGTGAACAGTAATATCAGGAGAGTATGTACTTATTAGAACAATCAAGTATATGATATCAAGAGGACAGCATTTGCCCATAGGTAGGGGTAAGAAGGCAGGAGGGGATAGGAAGCAAGCATGAAAAAAAGAGGTGGGCACAGGAAGGAAGTGGGAAGAATGCTGTTACAGTGTGAGAATTGCAGTAAATGTCACAAAACACAATGTGCATGATCGGTGACTAGAAAACCAATGTGCTTTATAAACTTTCACCCAAATCACAATTTTTAAAAAATGAGTTAAAAACAAAGGTAAATACTATTATATACACAATCCTCCAATAACAATAATCTGTGAGTGGATACACAGACATGCAAGCTAAACAGCTGTGGGAAGGTGAATGGGAATATACCACCAACATACATATCCTCAGCAGAGGATATTTCTACATGTGTATCTATATGTGCTGCAAATATATTTATAACTATAGTACAGCATACAGGAGGCAAAGTTATGAAAATTTCCTAGCAATAACCAAACACCTTCAAGAGAATGACTCACTCAGCCTAAGGGCTCAGGACTATAGTCTCCAGTAGCAGGGGAGTCATCAAAGTCAATCAGAATAACATAGTCAACAAAGAATACTCCCCATCCTACTTTGGTGAGTAGCAATTGGGATCTTAAAAACTTGTGAATGGCCATTTAAGACACAACTATTTGTCTCTCCCTATCCAAAACAAAGAAGAGTGAAGAAAATCAAAGACACAAGGAAACAATTAGCCCCAATGACTTAACAGATCATGCAAACCCCAGCCTCCATCACCATGAGACCATTAGAATTAGATGCTACCCAAATACCAAAGCTGACTACTCCAAAAGGGATCACAAGATGAGGTCCTGGATAGAGCTGGAGAATGAAGTGGAACAAACAAACTCAAAAACATAAAAAAAGACTAGGCTTACTGGTCTGATAGAGACCAGTTGAACCTGTGAGACTGTTGTTGTTGTTGTTAAGTGCCGACGAGTCGTTTCCGACTCATAGCGACCCCATGCACGGCAGAACGAAACACTGCCTGATCCCGCGCCAGACCCACAATCCCTGCTATACTTGAGCCCATCATCGCAGCCACCGTATCAATCCATCTCCTTGAAGGCCTCCCCCTCTTTCGTCAACCCTCCACCCTACCAAGCATGACATCCTTCTCCAGGGAATGGTCCCTTCTTACAACATGACCAAAATAGGTGAGACGAAGTCTGGCCATTCTTGCTTCCAAGGAGCATTCTGGCTGCACTTCCTCCAGGACAGATCTGTTAGTTCTCTTAGCAGTCCATGGTACTTTCAGCATTCTCCGCCAGCACCACAACTCAAAAGCATCAATTCTTCTTCGGTCTTCCTTATTCATTGTCCAGCTCTCACATGCATATGAGGCGATTGGAAATATCATGGCTTGTGTCAGGCGCACCTTAGTCCTCAAGGAGATATCCTTGCTCCTCAGCACTTGAAACAGTTCCTTCGCAGTTGACTTTCCCAATGCTACACGTCGTCTAATGTCCTGACTGCTGCTTCCATTGGCATCAATTGTAGAACCAAGCAACATGAATTCTTTGACAACCTCAATCTTCTCTCCATTTATTGTGATGCTGCTCATTGGTCCAGTTGTGAGGATTTTTGTTTTCTTTATGTTGAGATGTAATCCATACTGCAGACTGTATTCTTCAACCTTCATCAGTAGGTGCCTTAAGTCATCCTCACTTTCAGCAAGCAAAGTTGTATCATCTGCATATCTCAGGTTGTTAATGATTCTTCCTCCAATCCTGATACCACATTTTTCTTCATATAGTCCAGCTTCTCGGATTATTTGCTCAGCATATAGATTGAAAAAGTGAGACTGTAGCCCTTAGAAAGTCTTCAAGCCGGGAACTGAACTCACCACTATGGCTCAACTTTCAGACAAACAATAGGCAGGCCTAGAAAGTAAACAATAACACTAAGAAGGTACACATTTCTTAGAACACTCAACCAAAGAAGATCAAAAAGACAGCATTTACCCAGGAATAAATTCAGAAGGCAGGAAGGGATAGGAAAGAAGGATGAATGGAAACAGTAAACAGGGAGGAAGCTGGAAGAGTGCTGTTATATTATGAGGACTGCAAGCAATGTCACAAAACAAAATGTGTATGAATTGTACAATGGGAAACCAATTTCCTCTGAAAACTTTCACTTAATCACAGTAAATTAAGTTATTAAAAAAAAAAAAAAAGGCCAATTAGTTATAGAGTGTCAGAAGAGAATACACCAAATGTGGACAAAGAAGATAACACAGTAGAAGCTATGACTAGAAGCCAAAGTCAGGAATTAGTAATGATGAATAAGGTAGTATCTGTGGAAATTGAAGACATTTCAAATCCAGGGGAAAGCATCTAGTGAGCACCACACTCCATTTAAATAGCTGACCCAGCATAGCTCACAAGCACTATAAACACACTGCCATTGGATCAATTCTGACTCATAGTGACCTGCAGGAAAGAGCAGAACTGCCTCACAGGGTTTCCAAGGCTGCAAAATCTTTATGGAAACAGACTGCCTCATCTTTCTCCCATGGAATGGCTGGTGGGTTTGAACTGCTGACCTTTAAGTTAGCAGCTGGGTGCTCCAAACACTGCGCCACCAGAGCTCCTTAAAGATCCAGAGTCTTCTTAAATGTTCAGATCAACACCTGATAAAGTGTTAGTGGGCAATAAGATACAGAATTAAGGGGAGAGAGAAATCAAAGATATTTCAAACTTCAGTTCCTGGGTGACTTAATATGTGGTAGTGGCGTTCATAGAAACAGGAAAGACAGGATAAGGAGACAGTTTGAGATTTCAGAGATATAAAGTGTAAGGAAAGAGATAGCAGAGGCAATGTCCATTTGTTGTTGTTGTTGTTATGTGCCGTAGAGCCAGAGCTGACTCACAGCAACTCCTCCTTGGGTTTCCGAGGCAGTATCACTACGGAAGTAGATTTCCCAACCTTCCTTCCAAGGAGTGTCTGGTGGGTTTGAACTGCCAGCCTTCTGGTTAGCAGTCAAGTGCCTTAGCCACTATGCTACCAGAGCTCCTGCAATGTCCACTAAGACATTGGAAATTCAAAAGTAACACAATGCACAGTATAGAGTGAGTGCTTAACAAACCTTTGCTGGATAGATTATTGAAATGAATTTGGTTGAATTACATGAAGCATAAGTCAAAATAGCACCAAAAAAAACAGGTGGATAAGGATGATGGCCTTGTGAAAGCCAGTGATCTTGACAAGTAAGTCACTGGCTATCTTCAAAGAGTTGTACAATAAAAGCAATAAAAGCTGTTATATGCCAAAAAGAGAAATGATCTATAAGAGGAGGAGTAATAGCATGTATACTTTACATTTACAACACTGGGCAATAGAAAAGAGAAGAAATTTCTTGACAGCAAAATCTGCATAGGAGCTCACTTTAGTTAAACCTCATACAGCACTCATGACCAAAAAGTCATGAACTACTGCCTGCTGAAGCCTTAATTCCATTTGTCCCTCTGAACCAGACTACATGGTAGGGTTATTAAAAGCACTTTCTTGGCCATATGCCTGAGCATTAAATTCATAATTTTCACAATGGCCCTGACAACAAGCCTTCCAAGTGCCACTTCTAAGGTCCTGCTTTATTTTTCCTCTACCAAAACATCAAAAACCCATACAGAAAGAATGAGATCTTGAGCCACGCTTTACTCCACATGAGTACATTTCTCTACACAGGCAGAGAATATATTACCATTAATTTCCTAATATCATACCTGTGTAATATAGAGTGTGTGAATTCCATGCTTATGACTGCTTGAGAAAGAGCTGTAAGAAGCACAGCAATCACTCAAAAATGGCACCCCTAGAATCACACTTACTGATGAAGACTAAAGACTAAATCTGCAGTATGGATTACAGCTGAACATAAAGAAAACAAAAATCCTCACAACAGGACCAATAAACAGCATCATGGTATATGGACAAAAGACTGACGCTATCAAAGATTTTATATTACTTGATTCCACAATCAACACCAACGGAAGCAGCAGTCAAGACATCACACGACAAATCTGCTGCAAAACACCTGTTTAATACTGAAGAGCAAAGATATCTCTTTGAAGACTAAGGTGCGCCTAACCCAAGCCATGCTGTTTTCAGTCACCTCATATGCCAGCAAAACTTGGACAGTGAAAAAGAAAGACGAAGGAAGAGTTGATTCTTTTCAGTTGTGGTCTTGGAAAAGAACACTGAAAGTATCATGGACTACCAGAAGGAACAAATCTGTCCCAAAAGAAATGCAGCCACAATGCTCCCTGGAACTAAGAATGGCCAGACTTTGTCTCACCTACTTTGGTCATGTTGTCAGAAGGGACCATTGCCTGGAGAAGGATATCATGTTTGGGAAAGTGGAGGGTCAGTGACAAAGGGGAAGGCTCTCAACGAGATGGATTGACACAGTGGCTCCAACGATGGTGGTCAAGGATAGCAAGGCTTGTGAGGCTGGTGCAGGACTGGGCAGGTTTCCTTCTGTTGTACATAGGGTTGCTATAAATTGGAGCCAATGTGACAGAAACAAACAACAGAATCATTTAAAGAATAAAATTATCTCTCTCCTCTAAAAAATTTTCAAACATATTATTATAGATTTCCCCTAATTTCTTCATCAAAGACTTACTGATGTCTTCTAGGTGCCTACCACTATGCTCAGTATCAGAGATAAGATAATTACAACACTCCTTACCCTACTAATGAGAAAGACATGCAAAACAATAATTACAATCCAGTATGTGAAATGATGATAAAGATCTATGCAGGTCATCAGAGAGTCACAGATGAAGAAGTACCTAACTCTGCCTTAAAAATGAACAGTGTCACAGGAAAGTTTATAGGTATTAATTAAATTTTAGTTCAACTTCAAATGATGAGAAGTTCGCCAGACAGAAAGTTGAGAAAACCAAAGGGAAAAACATACAGTGACACAGATGTGTGGAAACCATGGTGCATTCAAGAAACTGCAAATTGTTGGGTGTGTAATAGAATGTGGAGTCTGTGTGGGGAAGAGTGGTACAAGATAAGGTTGAAAATTAGATGGGGACCAATTTTAGAGTTGAGAGGAGAAGGAGAAGTAAGATGGAATAGGTAGGACTTTCTGAGTGACTTCCAGGCCAAGTACGTTAACCCTCATAATGGCCTTGAGGAGTAACATTAACTCCACTTTCCAAGTGACAAATGTGATGTTCATATAGGCAAAGTAATTCTCAGGTTATGCAGCTGGTAATAAGCAGTTTTATACTTAAGATGCTGTCTCTTATTCACTGACTTGCAAAAAGAAGCCTAAAAGACCACAGTATGAGTGAGGAACAAAAATAGTTGCACTATTTACCGTAGTATAAAATTCAAGGTGGAAAGGCAGGTGCTGAGATTGAAAAAAGCACACTTGAAATCATGGAAGACCTCCTATGTCTAACTGAGAAACACAAGATTACATTAAAATTGATGAGAAATCACTAAAGGATTTTGGAGGCTGTAGAAGTTGTGGTTAAATATGCATTTTCAAAAGGCCCCTCTAATAGGAAGGAGTCAAAATTGAAGCAGGTAGCTCTTACAACTATTTATCCTTCTCAGAATACTTATTTTAAGACTTTCTCCTTAAGACTATATTATTATTTATGCTACTAGTAGTGTTACTACTACTGTTATTGCTGGTTATTTTAATGAAGAATGTTCTCACTAGTTTAGAAAACATAAATTGTTTGGCAGAAAAAAAAAAGTGTTCCATTCTCTATTTCAGGTAGATTCCAGAGGAATCCTGTTTGTTTGCACAATCATCACCTAAATAATGGCTCATTTAGTAACTAAAGCATATGCATTCTCAAGAGGAACAGGAAAAGAATACCTTAAGTATAGTCAGAAAATGACTTCTGCACATATAAAATTAATTCCACATGTGGATAGAAGAAAGTATATATAGTTTTTTGTATTGTTGCTGTCGTTGTTATGTGCCATCGAGCAGACCTGACTCATAGCAACCCCTCCTTGAGTTTCCGAGGCAGCATCACTATGAAAGTAGATTGCCTGACCTTCCTTCCGAGGAGTGGCTGGTGGGTCTGAACTGCCAGCCTTCTGGTTAGAATCAAGTGCCTTAGGCACTATGCTACCAGAGCTCTCTAGTATTTCGTATAGTCCCTTTGAAAGTAAAAAATCAACCAATGTGAAAGAAATGGAAATTCTTTCCTCTCATTTCCTGAGATTCTTCTGGAGATCAAGGCCAATGTATTTTGTGCAAATGTTTCTAAACCTCTTCCATTAGTGACTTTAGACCAGATATTTAAAGGCATGGCAAAAGAGAGAGAGAGAGAGAGAGAGAGAGAGAGAGAGGGAGGGACACTAGGATGCTGCTTCATGAAACACAAAGAAGAAAAAAAGCATACTACTACTAATTTTAACATGAATTAAACATAATAATATCCCAGACACTTTACATAATGGAGAAAAGACCACATCCTATGCCATATTAGTGCTCTCTAATATGGAATCATGTGGTGCAATAAGGAGTCTGTGAATTTAGTGATCATCAATCCCTCTGTTAAGACTGTATGATAAAAAAAAAATCTCAAACTCATTTTTCTCTAACTTCCCAAAAGGCTAATTTTCACAATGTCTTATAATAATTTTCTTCTTTTCCTTTTTTTTTTTTTTTGCTGTTATGATATGAAAAACTCCCAACTCTAGTAATAGCAGTTCTTAGCAGAATGAGTAAACTACTCCTTGGAAGTAAGTACCACATTTGAAAGGTGGATTTTAAAGGCATAATTTTATCAACTCCTTCATGGTCAATAACCTCTGAGTAACCCCAGATCATCCGCAAATAGTCATCTTTAGGAATCTTATATTTTACCTAATATTTCCTCAAATGAAATCAAATAAATTATTTATTAATTCAACAACTAATTAGTGAGCGCTTACTATATTCCAGGCTGTATGCTGCATGTCTGGAATACACGGGAAGTGCTAACTAACGGTTCATGTCTTATGGAATTATAGTCTAGTGGATAATAATTTTTAGAGACGATGAATTAAAATACAACATAATTTACTTTATAATTATTACATGAGTATTTGTGACCTTAAAATCATAAAATTTTAGAGCTAAAAGTGATCCTAAAAGACCTTTCTAACTCCCTAATAAGACAAGTAAAGAAAGTAAGGCGTGGACAGATCAATCAACTAACTAAAGGTTATAAAACTATTTATTGGTTGAGACAAGATTAAAACCCAGAACTCCTGACTGTCTAGTTAACTCTCCGTATCAAATCATGCCACTTCTCCTTGCTTGTCCACCAAAGGGGCTGTCCATCTTCTGGTTCCATCTTCCTATCTCAGGCTTATCTGAATTAAGGCCATAAATTTGAATGTATACATAACTCTTTAACTTGGTATATGTTAATAAGCTTTCTCACAAAAAGAAGTGTGGCTCACACAATAGAAAGCATCAACACTTTTATTTGAAAATTGCAGTGCTTACACAGAAATTATAAAATACACTAGATAGAGAATTCCCCATTCTGCCCCAGGTTTCTGTATGTCCAATATGTTGTTGTTGTTATGTGCCATTGAGTCGGACCGACTCACAGTGACCCCTCCTTGGGTTTCTGAGGCAGTATCACTACAGAAGTAGATTGCCCCATCTTCCTTCCAAGGAGTGGCTAGTGGGTTTGAACCACCAGCCTTCTGGTTGGCAGTCAAGTGCCTTAGGCACTATGCTACCAGAGCTCCCTTATGTTGTTGTTGTTGTTATGTGCCGTCGAGTCGGCCCAACTCATAGCGACCCCTCCTTGGGTTTCCGAGGCAGTATCACTACGGAAGTAGGATTGCCCAACCTTCCTTCCGAGGAGTGGCTGGTGGAGTGTCTTCTTATCATCACGTTAAGGCTGCAGTCATCTCATAAAGCCAAGTGGCACAGAAGCAATGAACACTCATTAGTTTTCATCATGTCTTCACCTCTGTACTCCAGAAGCTAGTAAATGAACAGGGAACACCAGGAAAGCAAAACGCAACTCTTCTGTTGGGCCTCAGCCTTAACATGATGCTTTTCCACTTCGCTGAAGTGTGCCAGTACTCATCAATTTCTACCTCCCAACTAAGCAACTTCTGATCTTCATTTAGCTGTAATTTCAGGGAAATAAAATACTCCATATAGTCCCACTTCAGGACCAAAGTCAGAACTAAAGACTTCTTTTCATATTGAACATGTACTTCAATTTCTAAGATATCTGAAAATAACTCTGAATTCAGGCTTCTGGATGCTGAGTTTTATTTCTCCATCAACTACAAAGAAAAAAATAAAGTTACAAAGGAAATGCTCTGATAATATATATTTAGTACATAACTAAACTTGGTAATTTGATCCTATATCCCAGGAAGTGGCAGAAATTATAAAAATGTAGACTTATTTTAATCATCTAGATAAAAAGTCCCACAATTTATTTTTTAAAAAAGTTAACCACTCTTCCAGAAGAAAAAAAAAAAAAAGTTCCTAAGAATGTAAATGAATGATAACCAAGAGTGAATGGGAAGCTGAGTGTAGTAAGAAAAAGCTCACATACTTACTGAAAATATAAATTTTTGTTTCTTCTAACAAAGTAACTACAAAAGAAACACAATTAAAGAAGGCTCACTTTAAGGGTTCAAATACTATGCACACTGTTCTCTACACTGAAATTTAATCTCAGTCTTCTAGGTTCAAGTAGGATCCTGTCAGGATTCAGGATTCTTCCTTTCTCGCCTGAGATCCTATCATTGGGAGTCCTATCCAATAGACAGGATGCCTCCTATACATAATGTAATGGTGAAGAACGGGAGCATAGGCTTCAGATCAAGACAGACCTGGATTTCAGTCCTTCACCTGCCAATTACTAACAAGTGAGCTTGGGAAAGTTACTTAATCTTATTGTACTTCAGATATTCATCTATAAAATGGAAATATAACAGTACCAACTTGACAGGGTTGCTGTGAGTATTAATATAATGTACATAAAGGGTTTAACATTGTAAGTCCTCAAGAAATTTTGCTAGAAGTGAGATTAGGAGTAAAAGTAATAATAGCAGTGCTTTTTTCTAAAATTTTTATCTCCAATAATCTATTTTCTAGGTGGCTACGTATTCTAATAATTGCTGTCAGAGGTGTTAAGGAACTTCAGAGTCCAATCACGCTCTCCCTCCATGCTTCACTAGAAACTGTAACAGTAACTTATTAAATAATTGTTACAAAAAATGTCCATTTCAAGGTTATTTGAAGTATAGATAACAAATCATTTATTAGATTTTCAAAGAATGCACTATGTTATGATAAACAAATATCTTAGTCTCCATTTCTTTAATGTAGAACTCTATTTCAAAATTGATATTCAGTCTCAGGGAATGCAGTATTCTGGAAAAAAATATCCAAACATTCACAATAGTTAGGAGCTCTGGTGGTGTAGTGCCTAAGGCATTTAACTGCTAACCCACCAGCCACTCCTCAAAAGGAAGATTGGGCAATTTACTTCTGTAGTGATACTGCTTCAGAAACCCAAGGAGGAGCCACTATGAGTTGGATCCAACTCGACAGCAATAGTATAGGCTAAGATTTTTGAAGGATTCCCTTGGTGGCGCAAATGGTTAAGTGCTTAACAACTAGCCAAAAGGTTGGTGGTTCAAGCTCACCCAGAGCTGCCTTGGAAGATAGGCCTATAATGTGTTTTTGAAAGGTCGATTTTGAAAACCATATAGAACAATTCTACTCTGCACATATGGGGTCACCATAAGTAGGAATCAACTGATAAACAGCAACTAACAACAATAAAATTATTTGATCGAATTGCTCTAGTCTAAACATTAATTTGAGGAGCCCTGGTGGTTCAGTGGTTCAAATGCATGACTGCTAACCAAAAGGCCAGCAGTTCAAACCCACCAGGTGTTCCGTGAGAGAAAGAATATCAGTCTTTGTTTGAATTTATAATTTAAGTGAAAAGTCTAAAAAATTGAGTATAAATATTAAACATATTTTAATATAAAGCACAAATTAAACAAGCATGTCATTGTTGATGAGGTATTAGAAAGAACAAAACTTCAGAACCAAATAAACCTAAATTCAAAGTCCAGCTGAGTACTTACTCTATACATGACACTGGGAAAGTCCTTTAACCTCTCTACACTACTATTTTTACAATTATTACATTTTTCTTAGACTAAACATGGTAAACCAAAAAAAGCAAACACACTGCCACTGAGTCAATTCCAACTCATAGAGAGCCCTTTCAGGTTTCCAAGGTGGTAAATCTTTACAGAAGTAAATGGGTTCATCTTCCTTCCACGAAGTGGCTGGTGGGTTTAAACCACCAATCTTCTGGTTAGCAGTCAAATTCCTTAGGCCTTGCAACACCAGAGCTCCTTAATAATGATATAAAAATCCAGCTGTGCAAAAAGAAATGACTATCTCCTGTCAACTGTTCTCACTCCCACGCTCTCTAGGTGAACATCTACATATGTAAACATGGCACAAGCCACCTTATTGTGCTTACTAAGAATTTGTAATTACCTTCAGTGTGACCCAGGACTGAGATGCCTCCTCTTGCTTATCCACCCTCTGGTCTTCCTCATCAAAAAGGCAGCCAGGGCCCTAATTTTCAGCTACAGGAAAGCAAGGAGCTAAGAAGAAGCATGAGTAGAAAGCATCATGTCCATCTTATCACACAAAAATATAGGGCAAACCATCACCTTGATCCTTTTCACTGAACTTCTCCAAAGTGGCATTTTCTTTTTCCCAGGTATATTTAATAGAAAAGCAAGTGAAGAAAAGCCATATACCCAAAATAACACTGAATTTCACTTTAAGAACCTCCTTTTCTAGAGTCCAATAAACCATTGGGTTACCATATCATCAATTATATAAATATTGTGAAAAGCAAAAGTTAAGGCTGGCGGTTCAAACCCACCAGCCACTCCTCGGAAGGAAGGTTGGGCAATCTACTTCCGTAGTGATATCACCTCAGAAACCCAAGGAGGGGTCGCTATGAGTCAGGGCCGACTCGCCGGCACATAACAACAACATCAACAGGAGATACATAGTGCCAATGTCGAACCTTTCCAAAAGAAATACATGGGTACATTGCAAAACAATCATGAGGTGATAAAAAGGGAAGCTGGGTCAGTTTCTCTAACAGCTTTGCTTGGTTGCTGTTCAATTCAACCACAAGCCACAATATTAGCATGTTTTTAGCTTCTTTTTATTACGGGACATAGTCTTCCATTATAGAAGCCACACATGTTAAAGGCAATTGGAAAGCAGAGACTAAAAAAATTCACCAAGAACCCTGTTAGTCCACTACAACCATCATTAATATTCAATGTATTTTCCCCATTTTTTAAGGTTCTTAGTTATAGTTTTATATAATTATAATTATTCTATATAAACAAAATTATATTATTTCTGCATCTAACATGTTGTGTTGTTCTCATTATGTGCCGACTCACAGCGACCCCTCCTTGGGTTTCCAAGGCAGTATCACTACAGAAGTAGATTGCCCAACCTTCCTCCCAAGGAGTGGCTGGTGGGTTTGAACCGCCAGCCTCCTGGTTAGCAGTCAAGTGCCTTAGGCACTATGCTACCAGAGCTCCCACACATCTAACATAGTATAAACGTATTTCATATTAACTCAAACTTGTTAAAAATTTAATTTTTGCAAGTTCTTAAGTTTTCTTAACTATCTTGCTTTTCTTACTCCCTCCTGTACATGGTACTGCCGAAAACTCAAAGCAAAGCACGGAAGACAGCACAGCATAATGGTTAACTATGTAAGCACTGATGCCAGATTTCAGAATTCAAACTTATCATCTCCACTTAGCAATGCAAGATTGAGAGAAAATATCTTAATCTTTCTGCTTCTATTTCATATATTATAAAATGGATATGGTATTGAGGACATAGTATCTATCACACAGGGATGTTGTGAGGACTAAATAGAGGGCTAAGAATAATACTGGCAAACACTAAACATTCATACAGTATTAGCAATCACCTGAATTACTTATTCAGAACTGTGTACTTACAGTAGATTTTTCAGAAATGGAATTACTGAGCCAATGGGTATGTTGTTGTTGTTGTTTGCCATCGAGTCGTCCCCAACTCCTAGCAACCCCTCCTTGGGTTTCCGAGGCAGTTATCACTACGAAAGTAGGATTGCCCAACCTTCCTTCCAAGGAGTGGCTGGTGGGTTTGAACCACCAGCCTCCTGGTTAGCAGTCAAGTGCCTTGGCACTATGCTACCAGAGAGCCAATGGGTATAAACAAACATATTTAAGATTCTTGATGGCACTGCCAAATTGCTGTCCAAAAAGACTATATGATGAATTTATACTAGAAGCAGAAATATATGAGACTATTCTAACAAGCTTAAGGTATTAACTTTTATTCCATTTTGCCAACTCTACAGGGTAAAAATTGTATCTTATTTGGTTTAAGTTGTATTTCTTTGATTATTAATAAGGCAGAGCATTTTACCATATTGCTGTTTATTGCAGTGCAGTGAATTATCTGATACAGCTCTTCTAGCCATGGTCTTTGGGACTCCCACCAGATTACTGGGTGGAACCATACGAATATATGGTACTTTGTGGCCTACCAAGAGGACTGGATAGCTTGTTAGTAATATATTTACACAGCACGCTTGTAGGAGTGGGACCATGGAAATAAGATGTATGGAACCATAATGTGAGGATTTACCAGTTTTGTCATTTCACTAGGCTTAAAATAAGTCCTCCTAGAGGCAGAAGGGGGGAATCTTATTACCATCAAGACAGAGAGCATCCAGAAGTGAAGTGCAACCTTGGACCCAAGATCCCTATGCTGAGATGGCAGAGATTGGCAGAAAGATGGTAGCAACAGTGGCAACAGAACTGAGAGACCAGCATGAAACAGTGCTGTGAGCTTGCTGACCCATAGAGTTAGAAAGCTGAGTGTCTTTGGGCAGGAGCCTTGCTGGCAAAGTGAGGTGCACCTCGGTGCACCTATCAGCAGAGCTAAATGAGCTTTGCAACACGTGCCTGAGCAGGGAAGAGGCCAGGCTGAGAGGCCAAGAGCCAAAGAGAGGTGTGTATGAGCGCATGCTCGAGGGGAAGCTGTCCTGATTGAAAAATTGTATCCTGAGCACATTCCTGAACCTGAACTATAAAGTCTTACTTCCTTAATAAGCCCCATAATCATGAGTATTGTCTGTGCGTTCGATGTGCCCACTGCAACAAATTATAAAACCCAGCAGAGAAGTAGAGAGGGCCTTGGGAGGGACAGCTGATGTCAGAGTTGGTAAAAAGGTCAGAGGGTAAAAAGCTTGTCTAGCCTCGTAGGAATAAGCCTTGGGTTGCTGATGGTGATTCTGTTTTCCCTTCCTGAGGTTGGAGGAAGTCAGAGGAGGAAGCCACATCCATGTTTTTTCACATTTTTATTTATTCTTTCATGAATTATCGGGTGCAATGTTCAAAGATTTTTCAAGAATATGGAATATATTTTATTCCTAAAATCCACCAAAAATTCCTTGAATAACTCTATCACAGCTCAAAAAGAGTATATTTGGAGCACCTTTTCTAGTCTCGCATATGCACACACACACACACACACACACACTTCACATTACTTCTCCAGGATGTGATGTCCAAAGTATAAATGCAGGAGAGTAACTCTGACCAATGACCGATTTTGAAACATTTTTCCACAGAGAGTGAAAGTCAATTCTATATGATTCTAATCTCAGTGCACTTGTAATTTTCTTTTTTATTTATTTATTTTATTGTAATTTGAATGAAAATTTACAGAGCAAATACACTTTCCATACAGTAGTTCACATACACTTTGTCTTATGACATTGACCACAATTTACCACAATGTAACATCTCCCCTCCTACTTCCTCCCGATAGTTACCTCTTCCCTGTGTCCAGCCCTCCATGTACTCCTGCCCCCTGAGCTGTCTCCCTGTGCATAAGCAGCCCTTCTTTCTCTCACGATTGTTCTCTCCAAGGAGTGTACCTACCTCAGGTAAATGTTCAACTCATATGCCTCTCTATTGTTTGGCTGGAAGCCAGAGGCATGGGTTCAATTCCAGACCTGAAGGGCAGTTAGGGGCCATAGTCTCAGTGGTTCCACCAGGCTCTATCGAACCAGCAAACCTGGTCACCCCCCCTTGATTTTTTCCAAATGATTTTGAGTTTTGTTCCACATGGTTCTCCCTCTCTATCCAGGATCTCCTACATAGATCCTCTTCCAAGTTGTTGACAGTAGTAGTCAGGCACCATCTAGTTCTTCTGGTCTCATAATTGTACAGGTTGCAGATCGGACAGTGTACCAGTCGCTAGGACTAATTGTTTCCATGACTTTTTGGTTTTCTTCAGACGAGGAGAGACCCATCGTTGCATCTAGATGGCAGCTTGCAAGCTTTTAAGATCCTACTTGCTACTCACAGAAGTAGGAGGTGGAACAATGTTTTGTGTAGTATGTTATGCCAATTGAGCTTGATATCCTCTGTGACTATGGTCCCGAGCCCACAGGTTCAACTACTCGGTCCCTCTGGGTAGCTGGCTGTGACCAAGCAGTAACTACAACCTTGGCCCTTGTCAGCTCCACTGTACACTGGGGAATTCACATCATACACATAAAGTAATAGGACCATTGTCTGCCAAACATACACATGTTCTTGGGTACACTCCACACTTCATAGACATACCTAATAGTTCAGCCTGTTCACCCATCTAGCCACCCATATACGGTATATCCACGTTTGCCTTCACTGACAACGCCATACTGTATGTGCAAAAGTGTTCATCTTTGTTGTCTGCAACTCTATGTCTCTCTATGTCTTTCTCTTCCGCAATGACACTATATTGATCACTTATATTTGGTACATTGCTCTTCTCTTCACCCAAATAAATACTATCTATTTAACTATCTAACAGTGTTCCCTCCCCTCCCCTCCCACCCTGGCAACCAACAAAGAAAGTGTCCTTCCATAGATAAACGTTTCCTTGACTTTTACAATAATGGACTAATACAATATTTGTCCTTTCGTGATTGACTTATTTCACTCAGCATAATATCCTCCAAGTTCATCCACATTATTTGGTGTTTTGCAGATTCTACATTATTCTTTTTTTTT
>NW_006921732.1:289880-290620 GCF_000298275.1 Orycteropus afer afer
AATTTCAATTTTGATTTCTTCTCTTACCCAGTCTTTCTCAAGGAGGGTATTGTTCAGTTTCCATGTGTTTACTCTTTTTCTGTTGATCTCCCTAATGTTGATTTCCAATTTGATAGCATTATGATCTGAGAAGATGGTTTGCAGTATTTCAATGTTTTTAAATTTATTAAGGTTTGCTTTAAGGCCTAACATAGGGTCTATCATGACAATAGTTCCATGTGAACTGGAGAAGATTGTATATTGTACTGCTGTTGTGTGAAGTGCTCTGTAGATGTCTATAAGGTCAAGTTGGTAGATTGTATTGTTTAGCTCTTCTGCATCTTGGTTGACTTTCTTTCCAGTTGTTCTATGTTTCATTGAAAGTGATGTATTAAAGTCTCCCACTATGACTGTGGAGTCATATATTTGGCTTTTCAACTCTTTTAATGTCTTATTTATGTATTTTGGGGCTCTTTCATTGGGTCCATAGATAATTATTATTGTTGTATCTTCACATTCAATAGATTCTTTGATCATTATATAATGTCCTTCCTTGTCTTGTATGGTGGTTTATGTCTTAAAGTTACTTTGAATAGAAATTAATATCGTCACTTCTGCTCTTTTACGATTGCCATTTGCTTGATATATCATTTTTCCAACCTTTGATTTTTAGTCTATTTTTGTCTTTATCTCTAAGTTGTGTCTCTTGTAGGCAGCATATTGATGGGTTTTGTTTTCTTATCAAATCTGCCACTCTCTCT
>NW_006921732.1:291641-292332 GCF_000298275.1 Orycteropus afer afer
TTTCTATCTGTAGATTTAGAATCATTTCTAATTTTTCATTTATTTTGTCATTTTGTTCTTATATTTTCTTCCAAAATTCTTTTAAGATTTTTCTGTGTTTTCCTTGGTCTGTCTCTCAATCCTTTGAAGATACCAAAATTAATTCTTTTGAATTCGTTATCAGAGAGTTTCAATGCTGCTTCTTCCTCAGTGGTGTGTTCTGGGTCTATACCCTGCTCCCTTTTTTCTACCACTTTATCATGCTTCTTTGTGTGTACAGTGATGGTCTGTAGTCTCTGAGACATCGTGGTATTGTATTAAGATCTCTGTTAACTGTTTGTGAAGAGCAGCCAAGGGTGATTCAGGTTCTGCTTGGTGGTTTTTTGTTGTTGGCCCATTGGTGCAGAAGGAGGTGGTGGCTCTTGCTCAGTAAGTGAAGTTGCAGGATGTGTGGGTATAGTTTTATCTTCTGGGGACTGTTACTGTCTCCCACTCAGAAAAAAATTACAATTGAATAACCATCAAAAAACTGAAAGCACATGGACGAAAACTACACCATGTAATCACACAGGAATAATAACCAAAATAAGAAAAAAAGGAGAAAAGACGTAAAAAACAGGAAAACTTGCAATATCTGTGGATAGGTCACTAAGAGAAAGAAGGCAGAGAAGGAGAATAATGAAAAAAAATGGGAAAAATGCCAAAAAAAAGT
>NW_006921732.1:293145-294246 GCF_000298275.1 Orycteropus afer afer
TCTCTTCAAGGCTCAGGGGTCCAGGATTATCTTCTGTGTCTGTGTTAATTGGTTTCCCTCTTCTTTGTTGAAGAGGGTCTGTGCAGACTTTCTGCCCATTCTGCCATCTTGGAATCGATCCTCCGAATCTCTTGTAATTTTCTTAAAGATTATCAACTCTCATTTACTCATTCTACAGAACAGTGACAGAGATTTTAACTGCCTCTCAATATACATTTTTACCTTCTTTCCTGGTATCAGAATCATGCATGGTATGCTTAGTAAAATACTACATTCACCTGCCTTCTGTGTAGCTAAACATGTCCAGATAATTATGCTCTGGCCAATGAGATGTAAAGGGAAGTTTTCAGTAGGAATTCTTGGTAGGTATCTTAAAAGGCATGGAGCAATCATCCTATGACCTACTCTCTCCTACTTCCTTCTGCTTCCATCCTATAATATAAAAGTAATGGCTAGAGTTCCAACAGCCATATTTTATCACAACATGATCTTAAGTTTCAAAGTCAGTGTGGTAAAATGAGTATTTTATGTGGTCTTCTGCCTTAGTTCTTTGGAAAAACAGCTTGAGAGTTTTCCCCTAAGCCATGAGGAGTTACTTTTGCCCTAGTTTCCTACCCCAGATGGTTTCTACTATACTCCAAGTTGAATGACATATCGTGGTAAACCATAAACCGATTATCAAACCCAGCAGAGAAGCAGAGAGTGCCATGGTAGGGACAGTTGGTGTCAGTGTTGGTAATAAAGTTAGAGAGTAAAAAGCTTGTCTAGCTCATAGGAATAAGTGGTTTGATACTTTCTATCTGGTCCTAGACTACAGCCTGTCCTGTGACTGGTATGTACTTTGTAGGTATTGGTTACTAGATATGCAAATTAAATATCTGCAGCCTACTATGCAAATGAAGTATCTATGGTCTACTGAACAGACCAGTCAGTTTGTGGCCCTGGTGGGAGGGCCGTCTTGAACCTGATGCAAGATTTGTATATACATGTGGCTAATCCCACAAATATCATATCATTAATATCGCACGCAAGTAAGATCTTACTGAAGATAATTCAGAAACATTTGCAGCAGTATATTGACAGAGAACTTCCAGAGGTTCA
>NW_006921732.1:295996-302140 GCF_000298275.1 Orycteropus afer afer
CTCCTCGGAAGGAAGGTTGGGCAATCCTACTTCCATAGTGATACTGCCTCGGAAACCCAAGGAGGGGTCGCTATGAGTCAGGGCTGACTCGATGGCACATAACAACAACAACAGCAGCAAACTGCTTAACCCCAAGTGAAGGAGGAGTACTGTGGGGAGGGAGAGTGTTGTGGGGAAGGAGAGTACCCACTGTCAGAGATAATGGAGTGGAAATCTGGGATATATTTGACCTTCACCTCATAGAAATTGGCTTTGTGCTGATTCTTATATTTGGAGTTATTTATATAGCCAGAATGGCAGATGACAAAAAAAAAAGAGCCTGTGTCTCTGATGAATTAGCTCTCAGCTGCCTAACTCTATACTTATTTTACTTGAAAGCAAAATATACTATCTTTTTAACCATTATAAGATTTTCTGCCATATATAGCAAAAACAAACTCCAAGCTGTTACATATGACTAAAATGTTTTTATATTTGATTTTGGGTAACATGATTTGTCCTTCTAGCAATATAATTAATAGAAATGTGGACTCCTGTCAAGGAGACAAGATGGCATCCTGATGACACACTCCACCCAGTCACTCTACAACAAGGACTCAAGAAATCAAGTGAAACAGAAAGAGATGATAATCCTGGAACTCTGAGCATCAAATGAGCAAACAAAGAATTGGGTTAAACATGAACTGGAAAAGGAAACAGAATGAAAACAGTAATTGAAGAAAGATACTGATCAGGAACCCAACACAGCATGGCCATTTTGAGATACGAAGGCAACATGCACTGATGAGAGGAAGCCAAATTCACAGACTCACCATTAAAACAGACACAGTGTAAACAAACCCAGAGCAAAGCAATTCAGACACACCAGCCACACCTACCACCCTACCTAATAAGTAAATGACACCATCAACTCCTGTAGCAAAGCATCAGTGAAAGACAGTGGACAACATCTACTCACCCTGCCTGCGTTGCTCTTCATGAATGGCAAACAGAGACCCATGTCCACATTCATACCAGTTACTCCATCCATCTAGAGACAAGTAGGCAATGCCCAGTGCTGCCAAATATGTGCCCAAAATAGCACATCCATCATGCCCACCTGGATATATGAAAATAAAAAATTGGGGTGAAACAAACTGACACATAATCAAAAGATAAATACAGTAACACTAAAATATCTATAAGACAACCAACAACTTCAAATCAAACAAATAAAAAGCATGAGATAACTCAAGCAAGTGGTAAAAATAAAGAATCTGGAAACCTCCCAGAGGAAGAACAAGTAATAGAACTATCTGATAAGGAATTCAAAAGATTTATACAAAGGGTCCTCCTAACAAGGAAATTTCAAACAAATCATGGAAAATACAATACTGGAAAGCACAGTAACTTAGAAGAATTCAGGAAAACAATACAAGAGTAAAATGACAAAATACACAGACAATTAGAAAACATATAAAAATAGCAATTAAAAATCCAAAAGATTAACATTAAAATTCAGAGATATGTAACACATTGGAATGACAAAACAGAGCAGAATCAACAAAAAAACAGATTAGCACATTAGAAGACAAATCCTTTGATAAAAATCAGTAGGAAAAATCAGAAAAAAAAGTATGAAGAAAAATAAAGAAAGCCTAAGAATTATGTAAGACACTACTAAGAGGGAATAGTTACATATGATCAGAATTCCAGGACAAGAGAAGGCCCCAAAACAAAGAGAACTGTCAAATATTTGCTAGCAGACTTCCCCCCATGACAACTACAAAGCAAAAAGACAAAAAGAAATGCATCCAAAAAGCTCAACAAACCTCATAAAGGATAGACCCCAAAAGGAAGTCACCAAGACCTAAGATAATCAGACTTTCCAAAACCAAAGACAAAGAAAGATTTCTGAAAGCAGCTCAGAAAAAACAGAATTTTACCAAACGGAAATCAGTAAGACTAAGCTCTAATGTCTTGTCAGAAACCATGCACACATGGCAGCAATGGGCTGACAAATATAAAACCCAAATGAAAAAAAAATTGCCAATTAAAAATTATATATCCACCAAAACTGTCCCTCAAATATGTTGATGAAATTAGGACATTTCCAGATAAACAGAAATTAGAGGAATCTGCAAACACCAGACCAATTTACAAGAAATGCTAAAGGTTAGTGCTTTGGACAGAGAACCAACAATGTCAGACAACAACTTGAGCTTCAGACATATGACAACATCACCTGAAAAGCACCAAAAAAAAAAAAAAAGAATTATCAAAAATAAAATATATCTACAAGATTAAAAATAAGGAAGCAGAGATATCAATGTGTAAAACAAGACAATTACAAAGCAAAAACAGAATAAATGATGTAAGTAAAGAACTTTCACATGAAGAGGAAGTCAAGATTATGTCAAGATAGAATAGACTGTTTTAAACTTCTTATTGTTGTTGTTATGTGCCGTCGAGTTGGCCCCAACTCATAGCGACCCCTCCTTGAGTTTCCGAGGCAGTATCACTACGGAAGTAGGATTGCCCAACCTAGGAAGATAAAAATAAATTACTAGATAGCCACAAAGAAAAATAATAAACCTTCTAATCAAAATAAGAAAATTGTAACTTACTCTCACTCACTGCCATTGAATCAATTCTGACTCATGGTGATCCCCACTGGGTTTCAAGACTAAATCTTTATGGAAGCAGACTGCCTCATCTTTCTTCCATGGAGTGGGCGGAGGTTCAAACCACCATCCTTTTGGTTAGCAGTCAAATGCCTTAACCACTACACCACAAAAGCTCCTTAGAAAAGTATAAGAACTTAATAAACACAAAATAAATAGCAACAAAGAAAATGAAAGGTAAATCTGATAACAAAATGAAATCAGCACAGAAAAATATATGAAACAAAGAAATCACTACCACCACAATAAAAAATACAAAAGAATGACTGTAGAAAATTCATACCTACCAATAATTACACTGAATGTATATGGATTAAATGCACCACTCTAGCAGAATGGATAAGAAAACAGGACCTAACAATATGCTGTGTACAAGAGACTCAAATTAGACACAAAGATAAAAATAAACTACAAAAAGGCCAGAAAAAAATTATCAAGGAAACAGCAACCAGAAAAGAACAGGAGTAGCAGTCTTAATTTCTGATAAATCAGACTTTAAGGCAAAAACCAGCATAAGAGAGAAGGAGTAACATTATATAATGACTAATGGGGTCAATTAAGCAAGTGGACATAACCATAATAAATATCTCCACATGAAAGAGTCCTGAAATACATAAATAAAACATTAATAAAATAGAAAAGAGAACTAGACAACTCTACAAAAATAGTAGAAGACTTCCACACATTATTTTTGATAAAGGACAGAACAACAAAGAAGGAATTCAAGAAAGATATAGACGATCTAAACAACATAATCAACCAGCTTGACCTCAAAACCATATACAGAACTCTGCACCCAACAAAAATGTAATATACATTCTTTCCAGTACACATAGGTAATTATCCAGAATAGACTATATGTTTTCACTGTTCAGTCCTTTGAGAAGCAGATGGCCCCTTCCTTCTTCCGCATGGTTTAAAATCAGGAAAGGACTACATCAGGGCTGTATCCTTTCACCATACTTATTCAAATTCAATCTTATGCTGAGCAAATAATCCAAGAGGCTGGACTATATGAAGAAGAGCACAGTATCAGGATTGCAGGAAGACTCACTAACAACCTGTGATACACAGACAACACAACCTTGCTTGCTGAAAGTGAAAATGATTTGAAGCACTTACTGATGAAGATTAAAGACTACAGTCTGAAAAACTGATTACATCTCAACATAAAGAAAATGAAAATCCTCACAACTGACCAATAACCAGCATCACAATAAATGGAGATAAAATTGAAGGTGTCAAAGACTTCATATTACTTGGATCCACAATCAACACTCATGGAAGTAGCAGTCAAGAAATCAGATGTCATATCACACTAGGCAAATCTGCTGCAAAAGACCTCTCTAAAATGCTGAAGAGCAAAGATGTTTCTTTGAAGACTAAGGTTTCCTAACCCAAGCCATGGTATTTCCAATCGCTTCAAGTACATGTGAAAGCTGGACAGTGAATAAAGAAGACTGAAGAAACATTGATGCTTTTGAGTTGTGGTGTTGGTGAAGAATTCTCAAAGTACCATGGACTGCCAGAAGAACAAACAAATCTGTCCTGGAAGTAGTGCAGCCAGAATGCTCCTTGGAAGAGAGAATAGCCAGACTTCATCTGATCTACTTTGATCATGTTGTCAGAAGGGGCCATTCCATGGAGAAGGATATCATGCTAGGTAAAGTGAAGGGTCAGTGACAAAGGGAAAGGCCCTCAACAAGGGACTGACACAGTGGCTGCAACAACAGGCTCAGGTACAGCTAGGGTTGTGAGGCTAGTGCAGGACTGGGCAGTGTTTCATTCTTTTGTACACAGGGTCACTATGAGTTGGAGCTGACTCGACAGCACATAGAAACAGACCATATGTTAAGCCACAGAGCAAGCATCAATCAATTTAAAAACATTAAAATAATGCAAAGCTCCTTCTCAGAACACAACACTGCAAAATTACAAATCAAAAATACGAAAAATGGGAAAAAATCAGATACATTTGCTTAAAAAGCACTGGATAACAGATGAAGTAAAAGATGAATTTAAATACATTCTAGAATGAAAACACAATATTCCAAAACCTTGGAATATGGCAAAAGCAGTGCTTAGGGGACAATTTATACCAATAAATACACATCAAAAAAAGTACAAAGAAATAAAATCAACACTCTAACTCAACACCCCCAACAATTAGAAAAATAAAAAGCAGCAAAACATGCCTACACTCTCCAGAAGAAAGGAAATAATAAAAAATAGAATAAAATAACCAAAGCAGAAAATAGAAAAACAATAGAAAGAATAAACAAGAGTAGAAAGTTGTAAAGTTAAAAAAACATTAACAAAACTGATAAACCAGTGGCAAATTTAATAAAGGAAAAAAAAGAGATTAAAATAAATAAGAAGGAAATGGGTGACATCATAACAAAATTAACTGAAATAAAAAGGAAAGTAACAGTATTATGAGGAACTGTACAACAAATTTGAAAATCTAGAGCAAATGGAAAATTTTCCAGACACACATTATCTCCCTACATTTACACTAACTGAGGTAGATAATTTTAAAAAATCCGTAACAAAAGAAGAAATTGAAGGGACATAAAAACAAAACAAAAGAACTCACAACAACAACAACAACAAAAGTCCTGTCCCAGATGTCTTCATTGGAGAATTCTACCAAACATTCACAGTGCAGCTGACACCAATTGTACTCAACATATTCCATAGTATAGAAAAGAATGGAATACTCACCACTTCATTTTATGAAGCAACTATAACCATGATACCAAAGCCAGGCAAAGACACCACTGAAAAAGAAAATCAGAGACCAATATCCTTCATGAACATAGACATAAAAATTTTCAATGAAATACTTGCTAATAGAATCCAACAACATATCAAAAAACTAATAAATACAACATGACCAAGTGGCATTCGCACCAGATATGCCAAGTATGGCTCAACATTAGAATAATGAACAATGTAATCCATCAAATAAATAAAACAAAGGGAAAAAACACATGATCATATCAATTGATGCAGAAAAGGCATCTGATAAATCAACTTATTTCTGATAAAAACTCTCAACAATATGAATAGAAAGGAAATTCCTCATAATTAAGGGCATAAAACACAAAACCAACTCCTCAGAAGGAAGGTTGGGCAATCCTACTTCCGTAGTGATACTGCCTCGGAAATCCAAGGAGGGGTCGCTATGAGTCGGGTTTAACTCGATGGCACATAACAACAACAACAACACAAAACCAACAGCCAACACTATTCTCAATGGAGACAGACTCAAAGCAATTCCCTTGCAAATGGAAACTAGACAAGGATGACTTCTGTCACTACTCTCATTCAATATTATGTTGGAAATCATAGTCAGGGCAATAAGGCATGAAAGGGAAATAAATGGCATAAAAATTAGTAAATAAGGAGGCGGGGCAAGATGGCGGACTAGGCAGAAGGATTGCACAGACCCTCTTCAACAAAGAAAAGGGAAACCAAT
>NW_006921732.1:309527-312521 GCF_000298275.1 Orycteropus afer afer
AAAACTAACTCTATTTGCAAATGATATTATCCTACACAGAAAAACTAAGAGACTCAGCAAGAAAACTACTGAAACTAATTGAAAGAGTAAGTAAAGTCGCAGGGTACAAGGTCAAAACATAAAAATCAGTCAGATTCTTCTACACTACAAAGAGAACTCTGAAAAAGAAATAAGAAAACAATATCATTTACAATAGTTACCAAAAAGACAAAATATTTAGGAATAAACCTAACCAAAGATAAAAAGAGCTTATATAAGTAAAACACAAAACACTACTACAAAAAAAAAAAAAAAGACTTACATAAATGGAGAAGATACTATGCGCATGGATAGGAAGACTTAACATTGTGAACATACATATCAATACTGCCCAAAGTGATCTACAAACATAACACAATCCCAATCGAGATTGCATCAATATTCTTTAAAGAGTGGAGAAACCAACCACCAAATTTATATGGAAAGGAAAGAGATCCTATATAAGCTAAGTACTACTGAAGAAGAAGAACAAAGTAGGAGGCCTCATACTTCTTGATCTCAAAACTTCCTATACAGCCACAGTAGTCAAAACAGCCTGGTACTGGTACAATGACAGACATATAGACCAATGGAACAGAACTGAGAACCCAGAAATAAATCTATCCACCTATAAACAACTGATTTTCAACAAAGGGCAAAAATCCATTAAATGGGGAAGGGACAGTCTCTTTTAACAAATGGTACTGGCAAAACTCATTACACATTTTCAAAATAAGTTGAAATAAAATCCATAGCTCACACCGTATACAAAAACTCACTCAAGATGGAGCAAAGACCTAAATGTAAACTCTGAAATTATAAAGATCATCAAAGGAAAAATAGGGACAAACTTAGGATCTCTAATTTATGACATGTTTAGATTATCAAATATTACTAAAACTGCACAAACAGAAGATAAACTAGATTCAGGACCTCCTGAAAAATAAATACTTATGTCTACTGAAAGATTTTTCCAAAAGAGTAAAAAGAGAACCTACAGATTGGGGGGGAGAGGGGGAAGAGATGTCAACGACATATATGACAAGGGACTAATTTCTAAAATTAATAGAAATCTTCAACATGTCAGTAACAAAAAGACAAGCAACCCATTTCAAAAGTGGGTAACCAAGAAATACATGATGCAATGCTCATGATCACTAGCCAGTAAAGAGACGCAATCAAAACAAAAATGAGATATCATCTCACTCCCACAACAATAGTAAAGTTCCAATAAGACAGAAAACAACAAATGCTGGTGAGGATGTGGAGAGATTGGACCTCTCATACACCGCTGGTAGGACTGTAAAATGGTACAATCACTGTGGAAAATGGTATGCAAAGTTTGAAATATAAATACTTTTTGACAACATTGCTAGGTATACATCCTAGAGAAATAAGAGCTGTAACACATAACAACAACAACAACATTCACTGCAGCATTATTCACAATAGCAAAGAGATGGAAACAACCTAAGTGCCATCAAGGGATGAATGGATAACCAAACTATGTTACATACACACAACAGAATACTATGCAACATTAAAGAATGAAGAAGAGTCTGTGAAACATCTCATAACATGGATGAACCTGGACAACATTATGTCAAGTAAAGTAAGTTAATTACAAAAGAACAAATTCCATATAAGTCTACTATTATAAAAAGTCAAGAAAAGGTTTATACACAGATAGAAACATTCTTTGATGGTTACCAGGGATGGGAAGGGAGGTGAGGGAAAATCACCAATTAAGTAATAAGTAAGCATTAATTTAGGTGAAGGGAAAGGCGACATACAATAAGGGGTAATCAGCACAATATTGCTAAGGCAAAGAAAGACACAGATAGGTGCAAAAGAGTCACAGACAGCAAAGGTAAATACCGTATTACATACACAATCCTGCAATATCATTAGTAACACACAATAATCTACAAGTGGATAACTAGGCAGATAGGCAAGCTGAACAGGGGTAGGAACACAAACAGGACTACACCCATGACCACATATACATTTGGCAGAGGATATTTCTACATATGTATTTGTATGTACTATAAATATATCTATATGTACCACGGAACAACCAGGGGACAAAGTTATGAAACTTCTTAGCCATAACCAATCACCTTGATGTCATGAGTCACTAGCTTTTCTGTTTAGTACCACAGTCTCAAGGGACAGCTAAACCAATTGGCATAACATTGTTCACAAAGACAATGTTCTACATCCTATGTGGTGCGTAGTGATTGGGGTATTAAAAGCTTGCAAGTAGCCATCTAAGGTGCAACTATTCATCTCTCCCCATCTGAAGCAAAAAAGAGTGAAGAAAATCAAAGATGAACAGAAACAAACAGTCCAAAGGACTAATGGACCAATGGGAACCTCAAACTTCCTCTACCAGAAGACCTAAATGGTGCCCAGCTACCACTGCCAAAGGTTCTACAAGGGATGACAACAGAAGGTCCTGCATAGAGTGGCAGAAAAATGTGGAATTAAACTCAAAATCATAAAAAAAAGACCAGTCCCACTAGAGACTGTTGGGACCCCTGGGATTGTGGCCCTCAGTCACCCTTCAAGCTTGGAACTGAACTCAATCCTGTGTCTCAACTTTCAACCAAACAATAGACAGGCCTATAAGGTGAACAGTAATACCAGGGAGGTATGTACTCTTTGGAACAATCAACTATGTAAGATTAAAGGGCAGCATTTACCAGGGATAAAGCTCAGAAGGCACAAAAAGATAGGAAAGAAGAATGAATGGAAATAGGAAACACAAGGAGAAAGTGGGGACTGCAATCAATGTAAAACAAAATGTGTATGAACTGTTGAATGGAAAATCAATTTGCTCTGTAGATTTTCACTCAAATCACAATCTCACTTCCATAGAGTCAATTCTGACTCATCCTCACCCCCACTGGGTTTCCAAGGCTGTAATCTTTACAGAAGCAGACCACCTCATCTTTCTTCCACAGAGCAGCTAGT
>NW_006921732.1:312721-314201 GCF_000298275.1 Orycteropus afer afer
GGGTTTGAACCGCCAGCCTTCTGGTTAGCAGTCAAGTGCCGTAGGCACTACGCTACCAGAGCTCCCACTACACCACTAGAGCTCCTTAAAATCAAAATAAAAAGTTAAAAAAAAATGTAGACTACTGAGACTAGTAATAAAAAATATTTTAATTTCAGTAAGCATACATAAATCAAGCTGTCAGTGGGAAAAAAGCTGAGACATCGCTTGTTTAAAATAAGAATAGTATTTTTTAAATGTGCTTTTATTAAGAAGATGCAATAACTAATGAAAGAAAGGTATCAATTTTTTTTATTTACTAATAATTTTAAGTCCACTTTGTTTCTAGGACTATTGAGGGTAAAAAGTTCACAAGAGGGTTTTGATTTCTGGGTGAAGGGTATTATGAGGGTTAGAAACAAGACCAAATAGAGAATAATTATTTTAAAACTATTCATTTATTCAAAATACATTATTTATTAAACAAATACTTATCAAGCACTTAGTACACACAAACTCCCATTTAAAAGCAATGTTTTTTCTAGAAGTATAGAAATGCTCATCAGAAAAGTAGAATAGAGCTAGTTAGGAGAGGCTTCCGAAGGAGGTAAGTATAGAGCTAAACAAATATGGGCAACATTAACAACATATGTTAAATATGGCTAGCAAGTACATGGGTTTTTGATTAATTAGCTGGATGCTTTTTAGTATATTTGAAATATATGATAATTCAAAGTGTTAGAACTAAGCATTGTGCTAAACTTTAAAATAAATTATAAGTATAAAACCAAAAAACAAAAGCCATTGCCACTGAGCTGATTCCGACTCATAATGACATTATACGATAGAGTAGAATTGTCCCATAGGGTTTCCAAGACTGAAAATCTTTAAAGAAGCAGACTGCCTCATTTTTCTCCCACATAGTGGCTGGTGGGTTCAAAGAGCCCACCTTTTCATTAATAGCTGAATGTTTTAATCCTGCACTACCAGAGCTCCTATATGATGGATATGAATCCATTAATTTATAAACCTCATATGTATTAAGTACTACCATCAGCCCAGGGTTACAGGTGAGGAGAGACAACGTAGGGACACCCAGAGTAGCAGGCTGGAAGAGCAGGAGTAAGAGGATAAAAGCCTTGAACCCGGACAGAAGAGCAATCAGCCAAAGGGATTAGGTGAGGAGGGGAAACTCAGGCCCGCCTAGAGTAGCAGGCCGAAAGAGCAGGAGAAAGGGGATAAAAGCCTTGAACCCCAGACAGAAGAGCAGTCAGCCCAGGGATACAGGTGAGGAGAGACAACTTAGGGACGCCCAAAGAAGCAGGCCAGAAGAGAAGGAGAAAGGGGATTAAAAGCCAAGAAGCCAGATAGAGGAACAGTCAGCCAGGTGGGGGTGATACGAGAGGTCCCCAACAGCAGGACAAACTTGTCTGTCGGTTTGTCCTACTGTGGTGACATGTAGACGTGAGTTTTGAGGCTGAGCCTCTGGTGTTTAAAACCC
>NW_006921732.1:318235-320530 GCF_000298275.1 Orycteropus afer afer
TCTTCAATAGGAACTTCACAACATAGTGAGAAACAGGGACAAGTGGTCAACTATAGTACAATGTAGTAAGCTCTAAGACAGAAGTTAGGCCACAGTGTCATGAATGCACGGAGGAGAGGGTTTTAGGAGCACAGAGGAATTCCAAAAGACAGTATCACTTATGGTGAGTTCTGAATAAGTGAACAGAAGGGAACCAAGTCCCTGGCAAAAGAAGCCATAGGTGTACAGGCATGAAACTATAAGACCGCATGGTAAGAGAGAGGATCAAAATGTCCTTCAATGTGTTACAGCACAGCGTGTGTGTGTCCTGAGGTAGAAGATGGGGCTCAAGAGATAAGCAAAAAGAACTACAGCCTAGAAATGTCTTTTATGACATGCTAGTCACAGTGTTTAACCTGAAAGCCACAGGGAACCACGGAAATATTTTAAGTAGAAAAATGCAAAAACTGAATTTGTCTTTTAGAAAGATCACTTGAACTACAGTAAGAAAGATATAATGAATATACATTGACAAGAGTTAAGCAGGCCACTGCAGTAGTCCAGGAGACAAATGCTGAGGATCTGGAATGACTCAGCAGCTCTAGCAAAACTATTAATCTTTTTATTAATCTTTTTATAAAGTTAGTAATCAATAAAATTTTACAGAATGAAGAACAAATGAATGATTGAATCAGCACTGTAACAAACCAAAGATGAAGAAACAGACAAAATAAAATTTGAGATAAGATCATGAAGAATATAAGAGATAAGAAGGTTAGCATAGTTCCCAAGTTCCTTGGGTGACTAAGTATAGCTTTCAAAGAAAATATAAGAGGTGAGGAGGTTTATGGGGATAAAATTATGAGTTCAGCTTTAGACATCTGAGCTTGAGGTATCTAGGCACAGCTAAGTGTCTTGTAGATAGTTACAAATAAGAATCTATCCTCAGACAAGAAGTTTGGTTCGGAAACAGAAGTGTGAATCAGGGAGACACACAGGTGTTAGTCTAAGTCAACAAAATACATGAGATAACCCAGGAAGGCCTATTGAAGGGGTGTGAATAATTGACTAAAGAATGAACAAGCACAAGAAAAAGATAGTGAGATTGTATTTTTTGTCCAAGTTTAACATGATGAGACTAGAATAACAAGGAAATAGAAGAGGAAGATCAGTTGAAAAAGTTACATCATCAATGTATTAATAATTCTATACATAAAAAAGAAAAAAGGGATCATTAAGCATCTTAAGACTTATTTCTCTTAGAGCACAAAAACCATGTAGAAGCAAAATAGCTTAGTAGGAAAACACATGGTTTAAAGTCAGCTGAGAAGTCATGAACAAGTTACTTCAATTCTCTGAGATTTAGTTTCTACATTTGTAAAAGATTGGTGATAATTTCTATGTTAAAAGGTTGCTAATTATTATTAAAATTTTAAAAAAAACATATGTACAATCCTGGCATTAGTAAGTAGTTAATAGCTGGCAAATATTTCCTCTAAAAATTTATGAAATGGCACAGCATGGTCACTCTACAGTAGTAGATCACACAAATTCTGAATAGATTATAGTCAAAAGGAGTGAAAGATAGCTGTAAGACTCACTGGCTGAACTGAATGCTCTCAGTCAGTTCCAAAGCTGTAAAGTGGTATCATTATACTAATTTTAAAAGCTACATAACTCTGGAGACCGAATGTTATTTGCCTTTTATTTCCTTGTACTAGTACAAAGTGGGAGCTCTGGCAGCAGAGTGCCTAAGGCATTTAACTGCTAATCAAAAGGCTGGCAGTTCAAACCTACCGGCCACTCTTTGGAAGGAAGACTGTGCAACCTACTTCCATAGAGATACTGCCTTAGAAACCCAAGGAAGGGTCGCTATGAGTCACAATTAACTCGATGGCTGTGACTTAAAGTAGTACAAAGTAGAAAGTATTAAATGAATGTGAAAATGCTACAAAAATTTACTACATTAAGGTACCATACAAATCATAACAGAAAACACTTTTAAGCACTTATAAATTTTCTAAACACTTATAAATTTTCTAAACACTTATAAAGTAAGTAATATTGTCTCCACTTCATAGAGAAGAAAACCAAGCTCAGAGGGGTTAACTAAATTTCCCAAGATCACATGGCCAGGAGATGAAGGGAAAAAAAAAAAAAAAAAAGTCCTATGGTAGTGCCACTAGCCCATAGGATGCATTTGCATGAATTAGAAAATGTCTACCCTATGAGTGGATATAGCTCTTTGCCAGGATGCACAGCTTGGTAAGTCAAAATAAACTAATCAGCTTCTGCTCATCTGTTGTCTATGCCCCC
>NW_006921732.1:322215-331968 GCF_000298275.1 Orycteropus afer afer
ACTTGTAGGTAACTTTTTGTTTTTCCCATGCTGCTTTCAGGATTCTTTCTTTGTCTTTGGTTTTGGTGAGTTTGATGATGATATGTCTTGGTGTTTTTCTTTTGGGGTCTACCCTGTTTGGGGTTCATTGGACTTCCCGAAT
Organism: Orycteropus afer afer; assembly: GCF_000298275.1. NCBI lineage: Eukaryota > Metazoa > Chordata > Mammalia > Tubulidentata > Orycteropodidae > Orycteropus > Orycteropus afer. The sequence continues at coordinate 322,358 of NW_006921732.1, forward strand.
GGATATATTCTCATCTTTCATCATATCCGGGAAGTTCTCCTCCAACAAATCTTGGACAATTTTCTCAGTGATTCATTTTTCTCTTCCTGTTCTGGAATTCCAATGACACGCAGATCATTCTTTTTGATGGTAGCCCACATGAACCTTAGGCTTTCTTCATTTTGTTTTGATCTTTTTTCTGATTGATCCCTTTCCAAAGAAGTATCCAAGTATTTGTCTTCAATCTCATTAATTCTGTCTTCCATTCCATCAATTCTACTGCTTTGCCCTTTCAATGTGTTACCTATTTCTGACAATTTAGTATTAATGTTCTGGATTTCTCTCTGTAGATTTAGAATCATTTGTAATTTTTCATTTATTTTGTCATTTTGTTCTTGTATTTTCTTCCAAAATTCTTCTAGGGTTTTTTCTGTGTTTTCCTTGGTCTGTCTCTCAATCCTTTGAAGATACCTATATATAATTCTTTTGAATTCCTTATCAGGGAATTCCAATGATGTGTCTTCCTCTGGGATGTGTTTTGGTTCTGTATCCTGGTCCCTTGTTTCCCCTGCTTTATCTTGCTTCTTTGTGTGGACTGTGATGCTCTGTTGTCTCCGAGGCATTGTGACGTTTTTGTGTTTACATTTAATTGGTGATTATATGTTGGAGTGACTTGCCCACAATTTTTGTTTTCTTTGTTTTGTCTGTATGTTATCTGTACAAGCAGGGTACTGTGTGCTGTGCTCCTCTATTCTCTAGTTGACAGCACTTATACACTCACCACCTCTCTACTTTCCTTTGTCGGCCTCTTGTATGTCCTTGCCGACCCTGGCAAACAGAGCCTGATCTTAGGTGCCTGGAATCTGAATGAGAATGCTATCACTTTAAAATCCAAAATGGTTGCCACTTGTAAACATTCAAAATGGCTGCGCCCTCAGTCACTTTAAATGTCAAAAATGGCCACCACTTGTAAACATTCAAAATGGCTGTTCCCTTGGTCACCTTAAATATCCAAAATGGCTGCCACATGTAAACAAGCAAAATGGCCGTGCCCTCCGGACAGCAGAAAGTCCACAGCTCAGGTTGTCTGCCTCTTTGCTGTTTCTCTTCCTAGTCATAGGCCACCAGAGCAGTTGTCCCTGCAGCCCTTGGTGACCAGGACTGATCTTTAGGTCAATTCTGAGGTCCAAACACGACTTGGAAATATTCAGGCTATTGGTTTCATCAGAGTAGCTGACAGTCTGCAGCTCCAACTGTCTCTGTAGTCACTGTTTTCGTTCAGGTTTTTCCACTAGCTGGTGCCTAATCCACTTCTGTATAGTTCCTTTCAAAGCTCAGGGCTCCTGAATTATCTTCTGTATCTCTGTCAACTGGTTTTTCTTTTCTTTGTTGAAGAGGGTCTGTGTCACCTGTCTGCCTATTCCTCCATCTTACTGGAAGTCCTATGCCCCTTTCTAAAAATTAACCACTTACACAGCCATAATCAGCTGCTCTGGGTTTACAGCTGAATAACAGGTCAGAAAATGAACTCATAATAACTCATGCAACCATCTAGAGCTGTTCTGTCCAATATGGTAGCCATTAAATAGATGTGGCTATTTAAATATAAAATTCAGTTCCTCAGTCACACTAACCACATTTCAAGTGCTCAAGAGCTCCAAATGACTAACGGCTACTATACTGGACAGTGCAGGTAAGGCATGTCTATCACTGCAGAAAAGTTCTTTGTACAGCACTAATTTAAAATACATTGTCGTTGACAGGTGCCATCAGGTAGGCTCTGATTCATAGCAATTCTACGTACAACAGAACGAAACATTGCCCAATCCTGGGCCATCCTCACAATCACTGCTTATGCTTGAGCCCATCTTTGCAGCCACTATGTCAATCCATCTTGTTGAGGGTCTTATCCTTTTTTGTTGACCCTCTACTTTGCAAAGCAAAGGGAATAGTTCTTCTATTTCTTCTCCAGGAAATAGTTCCTCTGACAACATGACCAAAGTAGGTGAGATGAAGTCTGGCCATTCTCACTTCTAAAAAGCATTCCAGCTGGACTTCTTCCAGGACAAATTTGCTGTTTTTTTCTAGCAGTCCATAATATTTAAAGTATTCTTCACCAACAACAAAATTCAGACATCAATTCTTCTTTGGTCTTCCTTAATCACTGTCCAACTTTTGTAAGTATAGGAGGCAAGTGAAAAATACCAAAGTTTGGGTCAAGCACACCTTAGTCTTCAAAGTACATCTTTACTCTTTAACACTTTAAAGAGATCTTTTTCCAGCACATTTGCCCAGGGCAATACTTTTGATTTCTTGACTGCTGCTTCCATGAGTGTTGATTGTGGATCCAAGTAAAATGAAATCCCTGATGACCTCACTCTTTTCTCCACTTATTGTGATATTGTTTATTGGTCCAGTTGTGAGGATTTTTGTTTTCCTTATATTAAGGTGTAATCCATACTGAAAACTGTAGTCTTTGGTCTTCATCAGTAAGTGCTCCAAGTCATCTTCACTTTCAGTAGGATTGTGTCATCTGCTTATCACAGGTTGTTAAGGAGTCTTCCTCCAATCCTGATGCCATGTTCTTCTTCACACAGTCCAACTTCTTGGATTACTTGTTCAGCATACAGATTAAATGAGTACAGTGAAAAGATAGGATACTGACACACATCCTTCCTGATTTTTAACCATGCAGTATCCCCTTGTTCTATCGGAACAACAGCTTCTTGGTCTATGAATAGATTCCTCATGAGCACAATTAAGTGGTCTGGCATTCCCATTTTTCACAATGTTATTCATAATCTGTTATGATCTACACAGTCAAAAGCTAGTGCATAGTCAATATCAATCAGGTCAGCATCTTTCTGGTATTCATGACTTTCAACCAAGATCCATCTGACGTCAACAATGATATCCCTCATTTCACGTCCTCTTCTGAATCCAGCTTGAATTTCTGGAAGTTCTCTCTCAATATACTGATCCAAAAGTTTTTGAATTATCTTCAGCAGAATTTTACTTGTGTGTGATATTAATAACATTGTTCTACAATTTCCACATTCCATTGTGTCACTTTTCTTTGGAATGGACATATATGGGTATCTTCCAGTCTGCAGGCCAGGGAACTGTTTTCTAAATCTCTTGGCATAAATAAGTGAGTGCCTCCAGCACTGCATCTGTTTGTTGAAACATCTCAATGGGTATTCTGTCAATTCCTGAAGCCTTGTTTTTTTGCCCATTCCTTAAATGCAGCTTGAGCTTCTTCCTTCAATACCATTGGTTCTTGATCATCTGCTACCTCCAGAAATGGGTGAACATCAATTATTTTTGTTACAGTGACTTTGTATATTCCTTGTATTTTCTTTTGATGCTCCCTGCATCACTCAATATTACCCCATAGAATCTTTCAATATTGCAACTCAAGGCTTGAATTTTTTCTTTAGTTCTTTCAGTTTGAGAAATGCTGCTGAGCATGTTCTTCCCTTCTGGTTTTCTAACTCCACGTCGTTGCACAGTTCAGTGTAATACTTTGTCTTCTAAAGCTGCTCTTTGAAATTGTCTGTTCTGCTCTTTCATTTCAGCATTTTTCCATTCACTTTAGCTACTCTCCTTTCATGAGCAAGTTTCAGAGTCTCTTCTGACATTCACTTTGGTCTTTTCCTCCTTTCCTGTCTTTTTAATGAACTTTTGCTTTCTTAATATATGATGGCCTTGATGTCATCCCACAACTCATCTGATCTTCAGTCACTGGTGTTCAGTGTGTCAAATCCATTCTTCAGATGGTCTCTAAATTCAGATGGGATGTAATCAAGTTCGTATATTGGTTCTCATGGACTTGTTTTAATTTTCTTCAGCTTCAACTTGAACTTGCATATGAACAATTGAAGGTCTGTTCCAGAGTCAGCTCCTGGCCTTATTCTGACTGATGATTTTGAGTGTCTCCATAATCTCTTTCCACAGATGTAGTCAGTTTAATTCCCATATATTCGATCTGGTGAGGTCTGCATGTACAGTCACCATTTATGTTGTTGAAATAGGTATTTGCAACAAGTAAGTTCTTGGTCTTGCAAAATTCTATTATGTGATCTTTGGCATCATCTCTATCACCAAGGCCATATTTTACAACTACTGAAGCTGCTTTTTTGTTTCCAACTTTCATATTCCAATCACCAGTAATTATAAATACATCTTGAATGTATGTTTGATCAATTTCAGACTACAGACGTTGGTAAAAAAAAACTTCAATTTCTTCATCTTTGGCTTTAGTGGTTGGTGCATAAATTTGAATAGTAATAGTATTAACTGGTCTTCCTTGTAGGCATGTAGATATTATCCTATCACTGACTGCATTATACTTCAGGACAGATCTTAAAATTTTCTTTTTGATGATGAATGTGACACCATTCCTCACTCCCAGCATACTAGACCATGGCTGTTTGACTCAAAATGGCCAATACAAGTCCATTTCAGCTCGCTAATGCCTAAGATCACAACCTTTATGTGTTCCATTTTATTTCTGACAACTTCTAATTTTCCTACATTCATACTTCATACATTCCACATTCCAGTTAATAAATGAATGTTTGCAGCTGTTTCTTCTCATTTTTGAGTCATGCTCCATCAGCAAATGAAGATTCCAAAAACTTTACTCCATACAGGACATTAAGGTCAACTCTACTTTGAGAAGGCAGCTCTTCCCCAGTCATATTTTGAGTGCCTTCCATCCCATGAGGCTCACTTTCAGCACTATATCAAACAATGTGTCACTGCTATTCATAGTCTTCCAGTAATATATCATACAGTGTTTCACTACTATTCATAACATTTCAGTGGCCATTGTTTTTCAGAAGTGAATGGCCCCACCCTTCTTCCCATTCTATCTTAGTCTGGAAGCTCCAATGGAATCTGTCCATCATGGGTGACCCTGCTGGTACTTGAAATACCGGTGGCATAGCTTCCAGACTCACAGCAACATGCAATCAACTACAGTATGACACATTGACAGATGAGTGGTGGCTGGAGTACATATGTAATAAGATGTTTTAAAATATTAGACTTGAATTCATATATAGTAGATCCTAATCATCCACATTTACATCTTGCATTACTAAGGGCCTACAATAGTACCAGTTTGTTGTTGTTAGGTGCTGTCGAGTTGGACCTAATGCATAGTGACCCCTCCTTGGGTTTCTGAAACAGTATCACTACAGAAGTAGATTGTGCAACCTTCCTTCTGAAGAGTGGCTGGTGGGTTTGAACCGCCACCCTTCTGGTTAGCAGTCAAGTGCATTAGGCACTATGCTGGTAAGATCGGTAAGATCTCCTAGTATTAGCATCATATTTTTATGATGGTGTAACATTATTGTTATCAGTGTGTTATGAAAGGAGCTCTGGTGGTGTAGTAGGAGCTCTGGTGGCATAGGGCCTAAAGCATTTGACAGCTAACTAGAATACTGGTGGTTCAAACACACAGCCACTCCTCAGAAGAAAGACTGGATAATCTACTTCCACAGAGATACTGCCTTGGAAAACCAAGGAGCTCCCTAAGGAGGGGTCACTATGGGTCAATTCATCTCAATGGCAGTGAGGTTTTGTTTTTTGGATTTTTTTAAATGGATTTGAAGGGATTGGATGAAAGGAACGAGAGATATATTCTTTAAAAATCACTACAGAGTAGAAAACTAATGATTGCTTATTTGTATGCACAATGAACAAATAAGTGGAATCAATTATTAATAGAAAAAAGGTGTGGTAGATAGGGTTGTGTGTCAACTTTACTCAGCTGTGGTTTTGAGTGGCTTGGCAGCTAGATAAAGTTATTACCCATGATGAAATGGTAATAATCTTCATGGTGGAATCTTCTGTGAGCAGCTAATTAATTGCCTTCAGGGTGTGGCCTGCTTCCTGTATATATGGAGAAACTTTGAGAAAGGTCCCTAGCTTTTGTCATATTTGGACCCAGCATTTGGAGTCTTCATCTCCATTTCCTGGACTTGAACCAGTGACCTGCTGTGTTGCCTGCCAATCTTGGGATTGTGCCACTTTTCCTGCCGATCTTGGGTTCATCAGCCTCACAAACCAGTAGCTGCATGAGTCAGAAGAAGCCTTAAGCTCCAGTGCACCTGGAAGAAGAGGCAGAGCTGAAGCCCAAGGTCAAGGGGCCTTCAACCAAACACTAGCACTGGCACTCTGAATTCTGACTTCTAGCCTCCTAAATCATAAAAGAATAAATTCCTGTTTGTTAAAGCCATCGATTTGTGGTATTTCTGTTATAGCAGCACTAGACAACCAAGACAAACAGTAACTTTATTATAAGTAATTGTTGTTAAGCCAGCAAACATTTTTAAAATTATTTATATTATTTGCAAGAATATGTCATATGAAGACATTTAAGTGGAATCTAAAATGCACTTTGGATATTTCTGTGGATACTTAAAAAGAATATTAGATAGGAAAACTATGGTATAAAAAAAATTATTGTTTTCAATTTAGAGCTCCATAGCACCAGAAACATGTATACAACCTAGAGCAAGTTCTGTGAAGAGAAAAATAACTGGTGGAGGAAAAAACAGACAGTGACTTATGAGAAAATATCAATGTATATATAAACGTATATAGTGAACTCAAGTGATTAAAAAAGTCATAACATACTAAATGTATAAAAATAAAACACACAAATTTAAAGTTTAGTAATGATATGAGGGCATAACTTGGAGAAATCCAATGATAAAAATGAGGCCAAATTTAACAAAATTTTAAGGAAGGAAGGAAGACTGGGCAATCTACATACATAAAGATCTACTCCCTTGGAAACCCAAAGGAGATTTCCAATGAATCGGAATCGACTCAACAGCAGTGAGTTTTGAGATTTCACAAAGCAAGATTTATTTTCAAGTATGTAAAGAGCCTTGCTTTAGCTGTAAGTAGCAACAACAGTGCACATTACTTAGCACTCACTGCGTATTTTCTAATCAAAGTACTAAGAAACCCTTGGATAAGAAATTAGTACCAATGATCTAGCACTATATTTTCTTCTGACTTTAGTTTTCATGATGGTATGATATATCACCATCTTCTTCTAAAAATGGTTTGCATGACCCTACTAGGGTATCTCCAAAGAGATACACTAACAAGTTTTCTCCTAGAAGGAAGTAACATGTGTGCTGATGGAGTTCATTCAGAAAGGAGTTCACACTTACTCCTACAATCTTCTCCAATAGCCATCTCCTCATTTAAGTCTTTTGACATTTTATTTTTAAATACATATGCTTTAAATTTTTTGAGGAAAAAAATTAGTGAAGCACAAAAAAAATAAAATTGATAAAAATGGGGAAAAATAAATAAACAAGAAATACTTCACTTATACATCTACACTTGAACAGAAGTACTCCTAATATTTTTGTTGTTATTAGATGCCATTGAGTCAGTTCTAATTCATAGTGACTATTGCAACAGACAGAAACACTGCCTGAACATGCAACATCCTCATTACTGTTGCTATGCTTAATCCCATTGTTACAGTCACTGTGTCAAACCATCTCATGCAGGGTCCTCCCCATTTTTGCTGACCCTCTACTTTACCAAGCATGTCATCTTTCATCAGGGACTGGTCCCTCCTGATAACATTGCCAAAGTACATATGACAAAGTTTCACCATGCTTCTAAGGAGCATTCTGGTTGTACTTCTTCCAAGACAGATATATTTGTTCTCCTGGCAGTCCACAGTATATTCAATATTCTTCAACAACACCACAGATGAAATGCACCAATTCTTCTTCAGTCTTCCTTATTCATTGTCCAGCTTTCCATATGAGGTGACTGAAAATACCACAGCTTGGGTCAGGTGTAACTTAGTCCTCGAGTGATGCCTTTGCTTTTCAACACTTTAAAAAGTCTTTTGCAGCAGATTTGCCCAATGCAATATGTCATTTCATTCCTTGACTGGTGCTTTCATGGGTGTAGACTGTGGGTCCAAGTAAAATTGACAACTTAAATTTTTTCTCCATTTATCAAGATATTGCTTATTGGTCCAGATGTGAGAATTTCTGTTTTCTTTACGTTGAGGTGTAATCCATAGTGAAGGCTGTAATCTTTGATCTTCATCTGTAAGTGCTTCAAGTCAACTTCACTTTCAGCAAGCAAGACTGTGTCACATGCATACTGCAGGCTGTTAATGAGTCTTTCTCCAATCCTGATGCTGCTTCCACTTCATATAATCCAACTACTCAGATTATTTGCTCAGTGTACAGAATGAATAACTATGGTGAAAGAATACAACCCTGACACACCTTTCCAGACTTTAAACCATACAATACCCCAGTGTTTTGTTCTAATGACTGCCTCTTTGTCTATGTATAGGTTCCTCATGAGTACAATTAAATGTTCTGGAATTCCCACTCTTCACAATGTTACCCATAATTTGTTATGATCCCTACAGTTCAATTTCTTTGCATAGTCAATAAAACACATCTTTCTGAAACTCTCTGCCAAGGACCATCTGACTTTAGTAATGACATCCCTTCTTCCACATCTGCATCTGAATCCCACTTAAATTTCTGGTAGTTCCCTGTGGATTACTGCTGCAACTGTTTTTGAATTATCTTCACCTTTCTTTGAAATGGGAACAAATATGGATCTCTTCCAGTAGGTGGCCAGGTAGCTGTCCTCCAACTTTCTTGGCATAGACAAGCACTTCCAGTGTTGCATTCCTTTTAGGGAAAAAAAAAAAAAAATCTCAACTGGTAGTCCATCAATTCCTAGAGCTTTTTCAGTGCAGCTTGGACTTCCTTCAGTACCATTTGTTCTTGATTATATGTTATCTCCTGAAATGACTGCTAAACATTGACCAATTATTTTTGGTACAATTGCTCTGTGTATTCCTTCCATCTTTTTATGATGTTTCCTGCATAATTCAATGTTTTTGCACGTAGAATCCTTCAATATTGCAACACAAGGCCTGAATTTTTTCTTCAGTTCTTTCAGCTTCAGAAATGCTAAGCATCTTGCTATTTGGTTCTCTAATTACAGGTCTTTGCACATTTCATTATAATACAGGTATGTGTTGCTTAACATCCACAGTATGCTCTGTGAAATAGAACATTATGTGATTTGGACAACATGGCTTGTGCAAACCAGGAGACTGAGTATGGGCAGCTACTGCTCTCTGTAGCTATGCTCTCTGTGATCATTCACTTCTCCAGAAAACAGTGAGAACAGGGGTGCACACCTTCAGAAAGCCTCAAGGAAGATGATGGCCCTAGGGGACAACCTGGAATCCCTTCCTTCCCTGCTCCCTGTCAGTCTTTAATCACCAGGGACACCTGCTGGAGCCTACCACTACCATGAAAACCTGCTTTATCTGCATGATCATTTACATGACACCTCCCTCCAGTTCTGCGGTGCTTTCCCAGCAACATAGGAGGAAGTGCTGTTGGACCTGGTTTCACAAGATGTCCAGGAAGACTGTAAAATGGTACAACTACTGTGGAAAGGAGTATGGTGATTCCTCAAAAAGTTGGAATTAGAAATACCATTTGACACAGCCATTCCATTACTAGGTATATATCCTAAAGAAGTGAGAGCCATGACAAGAACAGACATATGCACACCCATGTTCATCACAGCACTATTTACAA
>NW_006921732.1:335138-344809 GCF_000298275.1 Orycteropus afer afer
GAAAGCCAGATGAATTGTGGGAAGATATCAAGAACATTATCCATGAAGATTCTGAGTAGGAGTCCAAAAAGATGCAACCACCTCCTTCGCCAAATTTTCCTGAGGTGAGGGAGGCCCAAGATGCAGAGGTGCTGAAGACCCTGCTGAGGACTTCCCTGAAGACCCAAGTGTGGGAATATCTTTGGACCAGAGGCCAGTTTGGAAAAGACTTGGGGGCCAGGCATCAGAAGCTGGACCCTGCACACAGAAGAGGGGTGCCTGATGCATGACACTCCTAGTGCAGAAAGCTCCAGATATTGGTAGCAGCCCTGAACTACCAAGGTAGGCAGCGACTTTGGCCTAGATATGGGCTTCAGGGACCAGCAGTGCTAGCAGTACGCAGGTCAGGAAGCTGCATCACTGTAAGACCTGCAGCAAGAGCTTCAAGTACAACTTGCTGCTGCTGAATCACCAGTGCATACACACAGGTGAGATGCTCTAGGAATGTCACAAGTGCTTCAAGGCCATCCATGGCTGCTTCTACTTCTTCCTGCACCTGCAGATCCATGTGAGCAAGAAGCCCTTCACCTGCCGGCAGTGCCTGATCTTGCAGCTTATCCAGCACCAGAGGATCCACTACCAAGAGCAGGCAGGGCAGCTGGGTGGGCTGGTGAGGGATATCTGCCTATGTTAAGGCTCCAAAAGAAAGGGCTCCTCTTGCCAACCCACCATCTGACACAGCCACCCAGCTCTGCATGTCCAGTGTCCTCAATAAATCCTTTTTGGTTGCTGGGAAAAAAAAAATTTTGGAACCCAAAGACATATATGCAGACAGACATCATCTGATTAGACAATATATGGAATAAATCTGTACTTTGTTTTCTCAAAACACCCTTTGAAATTTTCAGTACAGCTCTTTTATATCAGCATTTCTTCACTTTGCTTTAGCCACTCTACTTTAAGAGCAAGCTTCACAGTCTCTTCTGACACTCATTTTGATCTTCTCTTTCTTTCCTATCTTTTTAATGACCTTTTGTTTTCTCTTGTATGATGTCCTTGATATCATCACCAATTCATCTTGTCTTTGGTCATTAGTGTTCAATTCATCGAATCTTTTTTTTTTAATGCATTTTATTGAAATATAATCGATGTACAGTGAAATACACAAAACTAAAGTGGCATGGGTCAGTGCATTTTTTTTTTTTTTAGTGTACCCTCCCCTTCCCTCTCACCCCTGGCAACCAACAAAGAAAGTTTCCCTCCATATATAAACCTTTCCTTGAACCTCCACAACAACGAACTAATACTATATTTGTCCTTCTGTGATTGACTTATTTCGCTCAGCATAATGTCCTCCAAGTTCATCCATATTATGGGGTGTTTTGCAGACTCTACATTATTCTTTAGTGCTGCATAGCATTTCATTATGTGTATGTACCATAGTTTAGTCATCCATTCTTCTGCTGATGGGCACATATGTTGTTTCCATATTTTTGCTATAGTAAATAGTGCTGCGATGAACATGAGTGTGTATATATCTGTTCCTGTCCTGGCTCTCACCTCTCTATGATATATGCCTAGTAATGGGATTTCTGGGTCAAATTTTATCTCCAATTGCAGCTTTCTAAGGAATCACCATATTGCTTTCCGCAGTGGTTGTACCACTTCACAGTCACACAAGCAGTGTATGAAAGTCCCAATCTCTCCACATCCCCACCAGCATTTGTTATTTTCTGTCTTGTTGAACCTTGCTCTCAGTGCTGGGGCGAGACGGTATCTTATTGTTGTTTTGATTTGCATCTCTCTGATGGCCAACGATTGTGAGCAACTCTTCATGTATTCACTGGCCACATGAATACCCTCCTTGGTGAAGTGTCTATTCATGTCTTCTGCCAATTTTTCAATTGGATTGTTAATTCCTTCAGTGTTGAGGCATTGAAGTTTTCTATAAATCTTAGAGATATGTCCCTTGCCAAATATGTAATTATTGGCAAATATGATCAATTCATCGAATCTATTCTTGAGATGGTCTCTAAATTAAAGCAGAATATACTCAAGGTTGTATTTTGGCTCTCGTGGACTTGCTTTAATTTTCTTCAGCTTCAACTTGAACTTGCACATGAACAATTGATGGTCTGTACCGCAGTCAGCCTCTGGCCTTGTTCTGACTGATATGGAGCTTCTCCATGATCTCTTTCCACAGATGTCCATTTGATTCCCATGTACTTCACTCAATGAGGTCCACATGTGTTGGTGAAAAAAGGTATTTCCAATTTGGTCTTACAAAATTCTATCATGTCATCACTAGTGTCATTTCCATCACAAAGGCCATATTTCCAAGTACTGATCCCTCTTTTTTTCCAACTTTTACATTCCAATCACCAGTAATTATCAGTACAGTACATCTTGACTGCATTTTTGGTCAATTTCAGACTGCAGAAATTGGTAAAAATCTTCAATTTCTTAAATAGTTAACTGGTCTTCTTCACAGGCATACAGATACTACTATCCTATCACTGACAGCGTTGTAACTCAGGATAAATCATGAAATGTTCTTTTTGACAATTAATGCTACATCATTCCTCTTTAATTTGTCATTCCTGGCATTTTAGACCATATGATTGTCCAATTCAAAATGGCCAATATAAGTCCATATCAGCTCACTAATGCTTAGGATATCCATCTCCAAGTGTTCCATTTCATTTTTGACAACTTTCAATTTTCCTTGAGTCATACTTCATACATTCCACGTTCCAAAGACTCATTGTTTCTTCTCATTTTGAGTCATTTGAGAACAGCACAGGAAGGTCTCAAAAGCTTTACTCCTTCTATGTCATTATGGTAAACTCTACTTTGAGGAGGTAGCTCTAGCTCTTCCCTAATCATACTGTCAGTGCCTTACAACCTGAGGGGCTCATCTTCCACCATTAAATCAGGCAATGTTCTGCTATTCATAAGATTTCACTGGCCAGTTGTTCCAAAGTAGATCACCACATCCTTCTTCCCAGTCTGTTTTAGTTGGGAGGTTCCCCTGAAACCTGTCTACCATGGTTGACCCTGCTTGCACTTTAAATACTGGTGGCATAGCTTCCAGCATCACAGTAACACATAAGCCACAACATTACGACAAACTGAAAGATGAGTTTCCTGATATACTAGCTACATATTTTTTTTAAATAAAAGTGTTCCATATCTCTGAGATTCCAGAGATACCAAATGATGTGGTAGTTGCTATAGAAACTATTCTCTTTTAATGAAACTCAGATTAAATAACTACATAAAACAAATTCAAATTTGAAATGCAATTACTCTTCTAAAGCATATTTACATATTTGATTTTATAATGGTTATAGAAAATAAGATAAAATATTAAGAATACCTTTTACGTATGCAAAACCAGTGGCACTTACAAACTTAATTACAACTCTGCCCTTAAATACAATAATGTTGGCTATAATGAAATTCTATTTTATAAGAAAAACTCATACAAACTCTGTACCATTCTCCTGCTACTTGGAAAAGCACTAATTTGCATGCACTGAAAACATTTCTGCAAACTTACCATGTTGCATAAATGGTGTAAATTCAGTGCTATTATAAAAGAGTTCCCCCTAAAGGCTTGCCTATATCAGATCAATATTCAGAAAATAGCCAGCTAGTAACCACTGAAATTTTACAGCAGGTTACTTGACATAATGGGCAAGAAGAGTTCTGCCAGTATCTAAAATTACTAACAGTTTTCCTCTAGACTGCAGAGTCAAGGCCCAAGCTCCTGAGAGCCATACATTCCTGTCTTACCACTTGCCACAGTGGAAATGCCATGGTATTTGGATACAAACAGACAGACAAATTTTCAAATGCTAGTTTTAACATTTACAAATTACGACTTTTTTTAATTGTGGTAAATCTATATAACAAATTGCTTGGCATTTCAGCATTCTTCATGTGTGCAATTTCTGTGACATTAGTTATGTTTATCATGTTGTCCAATTTGAGCAAGATACTTAACTTCTCTAAGACTATAAAACCAAGATTAATAATTACCTTAGGTTCGATACAACGTTTAACAACATTTTCTAAACAACACCTACCATGGTTTCTATACCTATTTGATTTCATTATCTGATACTTATTATTATTATTATTATTACTACTACTAAGATAATTATTGTTACTTCTACTGCCATTACAAACACTACAACAACAAAGGAAAACCATGTGTCATGGATTGAATTGTGTTCCCCCAAAACTTGTGTCAACTGGCTGGGCCAAGATTCTCAGTAGTTTAGCAAATATGTAATGATAATAATGTGGCAGATATATAATGATACCCCATGATGTGATCTGATATGATAAACTGATCAGGTGTAAAAGAATTAAGATTAAAGGTGGGTTGCAACACCCTTAGTCCCAACATAGATCTGACCCAATGTAAGGGAAGCTTTCCTGAAGTGTGGCCTGCAACACCTTTTATCTTGTTGTTGTTGTTAGGTGCCATAGAATTGGCTCTGATTCACAGTGACCCTAATGAACAACAAAACGAAACACTGTCCAGTCCTATGCCAGACTCACAATGCTTGCTACACGAGCCCACTGTTCCAGCCACTGTGTCAATCTATCTCATTTAGGGTCTTCCCCTTTTTCACTGACCCTCCACTTTACCAAGCATGAGATCCTTCTCCAAAGAATGGTCCCTTCTGACAACATTACCAAAGTACGTGACACAAAGTCTAGCCATTCTGGCTTCCAAGGAACATTCTGGCTGCACTTCTTCCAGGAGATATTCGATAGTTCTTCTGGCAGCCATGGTATTTTCAGTATTCTTCACCAATAACACAACTCAAAAGTATCAACTCTTCTTCAGTGTTCCTTATTTATTCTCCAGCTTTGATATGAGGTGATTGAAAATACCATGGTTTGGGTTAGGCATATCTTAGTCTTCACAGAGATATCTTTGCTCTTTAGCATTTTAAACAGGTCTTTTGCAGAAGATTTTCCCAGTGCAATACGTTGTCTGATGTCCTGACTGGTGCTTCCATTGGTGTTTACTGTGGAGCCAAGTAATATGAAATCTTTGACAATTTCAATCTTTCCTCCATTTATTGTGATGCTGTTTATTGGTCCAGTTGTGATGATTTTTGTTTTCTTTATGTTGAGATGCAATCCATACTGCAGATTGTAGTCATTAATCGTCATCAGTAAGTGGTTCAAGCCATCCTCACTTTCAGCAAGTAAAGCTGTATCGTCTGCATATCGCAGGTTCTTAATGATTCTTCCTCTAATCCTGATGCCACGCTCTTCTTCATATAGTTCAGCTTCTCGGATTATTTGCTCAGCATACAGATTGAATAAGTATGGTGAAAGGATACAACCTTGATGCAGTCCCTTCCCAATTGTAAACTGCCTCCTGGTCTATGTACAGGTTCCTCATGAGCACAATTAAGTGTTCTGGAATTCCTATTTTTCTCAATGTTACCCATAATTTGTTATGATCCACACAATCAAATGCTTTTGCATAGTTAGTAACACACAAGTAAACATCATTCTGGTATTCTTTGTTTTCAGCCAAGATCCATCTGAGAACAGCAATGACATCCTTCACCCCACATCTTCTTCTGAACCCAGCTTGCATTTCTGCAAGTTCCCTGCCAAATACACTGCTGCAACCATTTTTTTAATTATCTTCAGCAAGATTTTACTTGCATGTGATATTAATGATATTGTTCAATAACTTCCACATTCTGTGGGATGACTTTTTTTTTAAATGGGTACAAATATGGATCTCTTCCAGTCAGTTGGCCATGTAGCTATCTTCCAAATTTCTTGGCATAAACGAGTAGTGCCTCCAACGTGGCATCCATCTGTTGAAACATCTCAGTGGATATTCTGTCATTTCCTGGAGTCTTGTTCTTTGCCAATTCCTTCAGTGCAGCTTCGACTTCTTCCTTCAGTACCATTGGTTTTTGATCATATGCCACCTCCTGAAATGGATGAACATCGACCAATTCTTTTTGGTACAGTGACTCTGTGTATTTCTTCCATCTTCATTTGATGTTTCTTGCATCATTCAGTATTTGCCCATAAGCCAAAATAATAATAATAACAATAGAATCCTTCAATTTTGCAACTGGAAGCTTGAACTTTTTCTTCAGTTCTTTCAGCCTGAGAAATGCCAAGTGTGTTCTTCCCTTTTGGATTTCTAACTCCAGATTTTTGCACATTTCATTACAATAACTGACTCTGTCTTCTCAAGCTCCTCTTTGAGATCTTCTGTTCGGCTCTTTTATATCTTGACATTTCTTCCATTTGTTTTAGCTACTCTCCATTCAAAAACAAGTTTCAGAGTTTCTTCTGACATCCATTTTGGTATTGGCTTCTTTTCCTGCCTTTTTAATGACCTTTTGCTTTCATCATGGATGATATTTTTGATGTCATCCCACAATTCCTCTGGTTTTTGGTCACTGGTGTCCAATGCCATCATATCTATTCTTTAAATGGTCTCTAAATTCAGAAGGAATATAATCAAGGTCAAATTTTGGCTCTTATAGACTTGTTTTAATCACTTTCAGCTTGAACTTGCATATGAACAGCTGATGGTCTGTTCCACAGTCACCTCCTGACCGAGTTTTGGCTGAAGATATTGAGCTTCTCCATCACCTCTTTCCACAGATGCAGTCAATCTGATTCCTGTGTATGCCATCTGGCAAAGTCCACATGTATAGTCACTGTTTATGTTGTTGAGAAAAGGTATTTGCAATGAATAAGTCGTGGATCTTGCAAAATTCTATCATGTGACCTCCAGCGTTATTTCTATCACCAAGGTCATATTTTTCAACTACTGGTGATTCTTCTTTGTTTCCAACTTTTGCATTCCAATCACCAGTGATAATCAATATCTTGAGTGCATGTTTGGTCAATTTCAGACTCCAGAAATTGGAAAAAATTCTCCAATTTCCTCATCTTTGGCTTTGGCAGTTGGTGCGTAAATATGAGTAACAGTAGTAGTAACTAGCAAACTCTGGTGGTGTATTGCCTAAGGCATTTGACTGCTAACCAGAAGGCTGGTGTTAAAACCCACCAGTCACTCCTCAGAAGAAAGGTTGGGCCATCTACTTCCGTAAATGATACTGCCTCAGAAACCCAATGAGGTGTTGCTATGAGTTGGATCCGACTCAACAGCAGTGAGTTTGAATTGATTTTGGTAATATTAACTGGTCTTCCTTGGAGGCACATGAGTATTATCCTATCACTGTAATGTACCAGCAGTTTACCTCAGGATAGATCTTGAAACATTCTTTGTGATGATGAATGCAACTCCACTCCTCTTCAGTTTGTCATTCCCAACGTAGTAGATTATATGGTTGTCTGATTCAAAATGGCCAAAACCAGTCCATTTTAGCTCACCTTTGCCTAGGATATTGATTTTCATGCATCCATTTCATTTTTGACAACTTCCAATTTTCCAAGATTCATACTTGGTACATTCCACATTCCACTGATTAACAGATGTTTGCATCTATTTCTTCTCATTTTGAGTCATGTCACATCAAGTAAATAGAGGACCCAAAAGTTCTACTCCATCCACATCATTAAGGTTGCCCCTACTCTGAGGAGGCAGTTCTTCCCCAGTCATAATCTGAGTGCTTTCTGACCTGAGGGGGTCATTTTCTGGTACTATTACTAGATAATGTTTCAGAGCTATTCATAAACTTTTCCAGTAATGTATCAGACAGTGTTTCACTGCTATTCATTAGGTTTTTACTGACTAATTCTTTGAAAAGTAGATGGTCCCTTCCTTCTTCCAAGTTTGTCTTAGTCTGGAAGTTCCAGTGAAACCTGTCTACCAAGGGTGACCCTGCTGGTATTTGAAATACTGGTGGCATAGCTTCCAGCCTCACAGCAACAAACAAGCCACTACAATATGACAAAAACTGATAGACGAGTTGTGGACCTTTTTTCTTAGGAAAGAGAAAAGGAGATAGATGAGAGCAGAGCATGGGGAGCTACTGCCACTAAGAAAGAGGAGCCAGGAGTAGAATGCATCCTTTGGACCCAGGGATCCTCTTAGGAACAAGAAACAAAGAAAAGGAAAGTGCCCTAGAGTCAGCAATCTGAATTTGGACTTCTAAACTACTAGACTATAAGAGAATAAATTTCTGTTCATTAAAGCCATCCACTTGTGGTATTCCTGTGATAGCAGCACTAGAGAACTAAGACAGAAGTTGGTACCAGAAGTGGGGTGCTGCTATAACAGATATCTAAAATGTAGAAGCTGTTTTGGAATTGGGTAATGACTAGAGGCTAGAAGAGTATTAAGGTAATACTAAAGGATTAGAGTGCCTTGAAAAGACTATTGGTGGAATTATGGATGTAAAAGGAAATTCTGGTGCTGGCTCAAACTGAAGTAGAACTGTAACACCAGAGATGGCAGAGAGACAGTGGTATCTGATAAATCAGAACCAAAAAAACCAAGAAACTGGAATGAGATGGAGTGGCAGGATTCCCAGCCCACAGAGCAAGACAGCAGAAGAGTGTCTGGGCAGGAAGTTTACTGGAAGAGTAAGTTGCTTTCAAGCACAAACTGGTACAACTAAAGAGTTTTGTAATACTTGCTGGAACAGGGCAGAGGCTAGACTAGCCATATATATTTTTTTAATACATTTTTTCTTGAGTGTGTGTGATTTGGGTGAAAATTTACAGAGCAAATTCACTTTCCATTCAGCAGTTCACATACACTTTGTCTCATGACATTGACCACAATTTACCACAATGCAACATCTCCCCTCACTTCCTCCCAATATTTACCTCTTTCCTGTGTCCACCCCTCCATGCACTCCTATCCCCTGAGCTGTCTCCCTGTGCATAAGCAGCCCTTCTTTCTCCCATGATTGTTCTCTCCAAGGAGTGCATCTACCTCAGGTAAATGTTCAACTCATATGACTGTCTATTGCTTGGCTGGAAGCCACAGACATGGGTTCAATTTCAGACCTGAAGGGCAGCTAGGGGCCATAGTCTCAGTGGTTCTACCAGGCTCTACTGGACCAGCAAACCTGGTCCCCCCCCCCTTTTTTTTTTCTCCAAATGATTTTGAGTTTTGTTCTACATTGTTTTTCCTCTCTATCCAGGATCTCCCACAAAGATCCCCTTCCAACTGGTTGACAGTAGTAGCTGGGCACCATCTAGTTCTTCTGGTCTCATAGTTGTATAGGCTGCAGATCGGATGGTTTACCAGTTGCTAGGACTAATTGTTTGCATGAATTTTTGGTTTTCCTCATTCTTCTTTGCTCTGGACGAGGAGAGACCCATCGTTGCATCTAGATGGCAGTTTGCAAGCTGCCAAAGGAGGTGGAACAATATTTTATGTAGTATGTTATGCCAATTGAGCTTGACGTCCCCTGAGACTATGGTCCTGACCCCACAGGTTCAACTACTCGGTCCCTCTGGGTAGCTAGCTGTGACCAAGCAGTGACTACAAACTTGCCCCTTGTCAGCTCTACTATACATCTGGGAATTCAGATCATACCCATAAACTTATAGGACCATTGTCTGCCAACCCTAAACTGTTCTTGGGTACACTTCCCACCTCATAGACATACCTAACAGTTCAGCCTGTCCACCCATCTATCCACCCATATACCCATGTTTGCCTTCACTGACAATGCCATACTATATGTGCAAAAGGGTTCATCTTT
>NW_006921732.1:346919-354896 GCF_000298275.1 Orycteropus afer afer
GGAAGGTTGGGCAATCTACTTCCGTAGTGATACTGCCTCAGAAACCCAAGGAGGGGTCGCTATGAGTTGGGGCCGACTCGACTGCACACAACAACAACAACAACAACAGGATACAGGATACAGAAGCTGAAGAGATAAGGAAGAGATGAGGCAGAGCTGCCTCAGTCTCGAAGGATAGAAGCATGGCCTCTGTGGTTTCAGATGGTGGAACTACCACAGCCTCTTAGGTGTCAAAGAGTCAGTTCTTCACCAACTCAATTCCGGAATGCAGGGCTGCTGTACTTGAATGCCAGTGGGATAGGGCCATGTACCCTGCCCAAAGCTGAGGGGGCAGAGCTGCCATGCCCAAGGGTCGGAAGAATAGGGCCTACAAGGCCAAAAAGGTGAAGTCACAACTCACGATAAAGTAGGAGAATCAGGCCACCCAAAGGCAAGGGAGCAGAGTTTGTTCTAGTGGGCCTGGAAGGCAGCAATGACGCCCAAGGTCAAGGGGCCATGACCCAGAATCCTGATAGCATTGCAAACACCAAAATTCTGGAAAGCAGGGCTTTTGCCTAGATGGTGTCAAAGAACAGAGGATTATTTTTAAGCCTTAAGAGCTAATGTAAACTGTTCTGCTGGTTTGTTTTTGCTTTTGTTTTGGTTTTGGTTTTGGGTTTTGGTTTCGGCTTTGGTTTTTTGACTTGCTTGATACTGTTATCCCTTCTTTTTCTCCAATTTTCCCCATTTGTAATGGAAATGTCTACCTTGTGCCTCTTCCACCACTGTACTTTGGAAGCAGAGGATTTGTATTCTAGAGTCATAGATGAAGAGGGATTTACCTTAAAATGGATTTCGGACTTGGAGTTAATTTAAGACTTTTGGGATGACAGGTATTTTTGGAGGCCAAAGGGTAGAATGTCACAGACTGACTTGTGTCCCTCCAAAATTTGTGTGAACTGGCTAGGTTATGTTTCTCGGTGGTTTACAATTAGGTAATGATGTAATACAGCATATATGTAACAATAGCCCATGATGTGATCTGATGTGATAAACTGACCAGGTATAAAAGAATTAAGATTAAGGGTGGGTTATAATACCCTTAGTCCCATCACAGCCCTGATCCATTGTAAGGGGAGCTTCCCTGGGATGTGGCCTGCAACACCTTTTATCTTACAAAAGATAAAAGGAGAGAGAAGGGAGCAGAGAAGAGTGACCTACTACCACCAAGAAAGAGGAGCAAGGACCAGAGTTCATCCTTGGGACCCAGGATCCCTGCACTGGAATCCTCCTAGGAACAAGAGACACAGAAATAAAAAGGTTTCCTCTAGAACTGGCACTCTGAACTTGGACTTCTAGCCTCCTAAATTGTAAGAGAATGATACATTTGTTTGTTGAAGCCACCACTTGTGGTATTTCTGTTATAGCAGCACTAAAGAACTAAGACACCATGGTAACCTTTTTTTATTTTTGTTTTTGTTTTAACAAGTCTACAAAGTCTTCCTCATGGTTACAATGAAAGGTAAAATAAGAAATGGTAGTGTAGCTGCTGAATAAAACTAGCTAAAATATGGCTGTGGAGCTGACCTGCTTGGGCTCATATCAGCCTTCTATTTCTCTTACCAGCACTTTCTTTCTGACACATTAGAGACAAAAAAACCTTCCTTCTGGGAGAACTCCCCAAAATGGAGCAGATTAACAACTATAATTTCTCATTATATAATTATCTATTTAATTTGAATTGATTTTTTGTTAATTGATTCTTTCTTCAGATAGGCCTTCCCTGACCACCCCTCTTTCATATCAGTCTATGTTTGGCACTTTTTCTTTTTTTTGTTTTCTCTTCTTGAAAATATGTGTTTGTTTTTTTTTAATTGTGATTTGGGTGATAATTTACAGAGCAAATTCACTTTCCATACAGCAGTTCACATACACTTTTCTCATGACATTGAGCACAATTTACCACAATGCAACAGCTCTCCTCATACTTTTTCCCAATAGTTACCTCTTCCCTGTGTCCATCCCTCCATGTACTCCTGCCCCCTGAGCTGTCTCCCTGTGCATAAGCAGCCCTTCTTTCTTCCATGATTGTTCTCTCCAAGGACTGTATCTATTTAAGGTAAATGTTCCAACTCATATGCCTATCTATTGTTTGGCTTGAAGCCACAGACATGGGTTCAATTCCAGACCTGACTGGCACTTTTTCTTTACATATTTTTCATAGCAATAGACTGACTGCATTAATTGGCCCCAATTAATGGCCTTCCTATATCTGACTTTTTGCGATCCATTCTGATTTTAGGCCCAGTAAAGTTAATAAAAGCAGAGACTTGAAAATGCAGTTGTGCATTTCTTCTTCTTCTGTGTTCCTCTTCCATTACCATGAGAAAAATATCCAGCTAGATGCTGGAGGATTTGGGGGCAGGGTACCTATATGAGTGAAGCAGAGTCAATTCATACCACATACATATGTGTGCCAAGGCCAGATTGGCTGAGCTCAGCCAAATAAGCAGAACTACTCAAACTATGATGCTGCTGTTACTTGTTCTCAAGTCCAACTCATGAAAAAGAATGGTTGTTGTTTTAAGCCACTACATTTTGGTGTAGTTTTTCAGCAGTAACAGTTAACTAATAGTCACACATAATTTTTTACCTGTTTCTTCTGTCTTCCCCACTAGAATGTAAGTTCTATAAAGCCAAGCACTACATATGTTCTATTCATCACTGTACAATCAGTCTGCTATGCTGCCTAGAACATAACAGATGTATAAGTATTTGTCAAATAGATTACTGCATGAAAGGCACTGTGCCTTCTATAGAAATAAATAATATGTAGACTTAATATGAAAAGGACACCCTGCTCCAATGTAATGGTCTAGTGTAGAATTAATCTGGGTTTACTACAGATCTATAGAAATAACAGTTATGCTAGATAAATACAGTAACAGAGGTGTAGATAAAATGCCATCATAGTTCAAAGGAGAGAAACTACATCTAACAAGTACAATCACTGGGAGGTCCATTTTACCCTTTATAATCCAAGGAAAAGTGTCCTTAATTTTGGAAAATCTAGACCATTTTCTGATTAGATAGAGATAACTCTCTTACATAATATGACTGTTTAAAAAAGGTCAAAATAAAACATCTCCAGACCTACTTAAACTGCTTGCTACAAAATGGCATCAATATCACAGATTTTATAATGACTTCTAACAATTCTTCAAGAAACAGATAATTCCTACACAATTTTTTTTCTTTAAACCAACAAAATACACATGGTTTTTAAAATACTGATCTAGAGCACCACTCTTCCCCATTTCTAGTCCCATTTTTTCTTTTTACTATTTCTGGCTTTAGTTCTTCTAGAGTAGTTTTTTGTTTTTTTTTTTTTCCCTCAGTATCTCTAAATAATATGTCAATTTCTTAATTTATCATCAATTTAGGAGATATATTGCATTATACCGCTTCAAAAGATTATACTTTCGCTCACTTACTCAATATCCACATATACCTCCCTCTGCCAAAATTGTTTGTAGTTATAGGTTACCTTTAAGCTATATATGCTGGTGTACATCCCCAAGTATGTTTACAAACCCATATTTCTACTTCTTATTCTCTAAACATTTGTCAGTTTCCCAACTCTCTTCACTGTCAGGTGAAGATGTTATTATCCATACTTTCATGCAATCTTTTAACCTTTTCAGCTCCTATCTTCTGTCAGTTATCTTTACTTTCAGAATTTCACATTCTTTTATATTATTTTCTATAAGCATAATTATGATCACCATACTTTATCTAAAACTTTATTTTAAACCAATTAACACCATTTACAACAGCAAAAACAGTTCACTTTAGAACCAGATGATATACTAGGACAGCATTTCCTTTTTACGGGTCCAATGCCACAACCCATAGACCCATTTAAAGGAGAATATTCTTAGTATAATGGTAAAATGTTCTCTTTTCTCATGCTCCATCAATTTCTTAAAATTGTGCCACATTCATTTTGTCCCATATTTTTATTACTTGTGCTGAATTTCACTTTTCCTATTATTTGGATTGGCTTTCTTTTTTTCTTACTGGAAAATGGACAGTGGACCTTCAGCCTCTCATACCATTTACTATATAGGAACCCATATAGCCCAATGGGCTAATGTTCCAAGAACTATTTATCACCCTCCTCTAATCTGGACTGATTGTTCCTTAGACCTTCTGCTTAGCCATCATCTTATGACTTCCCTTCACTGTCTTCTGAAACTATATCCACTTTTCTCTTTCTTCATATTCTCTTTAGTTCTGCTAGTATATATCCCAAAGCAACTTCCTGAGATAGGAAGCCTAGGAGATACACATTCTGATTTCCTATTACCTGAAGATGACTTTGACATATCCTCACATTTGACTGGCAATTTGGCTGGACCCAGAATTCCAGGATAGAAATAATTTTCTTTCAGAACTTTGAAGGCAGTTATTCCACTACTTTTTGAACAAATAAATATATAAAGAATTTCACTGACGTATGGGGGAGGGGGGAGGTAGAAGTGCATAGCAGGGAAGAACACAGGGAAGAGACAACTATAGGGAGGAAGTGGGAAGGGACCTATTGCATTATGGTAAATTGCAGTCAATTTATACCATCTTCCTGGTATTCTTTGCTTTCAGCCAAGATCCATCTGGCATCAGCAATGATATCCCTCATTCCACATCCCTTTCTGAATCCGGCTTGCATTGCTGGAAGTTCCCTGTTGATGTACTGCTACAACGTTTTTTGAAATATCTTCAGTGGAAGATATTAATTGTGTGTGATATTAATGACATTTTTCAATAATGTGGTAGTTCAATTTGTGTGTCAACTTGGCTGGCCTGGTTGAGTGGCTGGGCAGTGGGATGTAGTATTCCCCATGATCAGACTGGTAATCAACTCCAAGGTGGAATCTACTGGGTGCAGCGGAGTAGTTGCCTTTGGGTATGTGGTCTGCTTCCCGTATATAAGAAACAGCTTTGGGAATGGTCTCTAGCCTACGGCACGCTTGGACCCTGCATGTAGCTGTGCCGTTGTTCAGCAGCCTGCCATGCTCTGACAACCTTGGGACTTACGATGGACTTGAAGTAATGGCCTACTGTGTAGTTTGGTAACATCGGGACTGTGCCTTTTTACTTGTCAACCTTGGATTTGTCAGTCTCAGCAGCCAGCAGCTGTCTGAGTAAAGAAAAGCCTCTAGCTTCAGTGGGCTGGGAGCTGGAGGCAGAGCTGAAGCCCAAGGCTGAGAGGCTTTCACCCAGCCCCTAGAGCTTGACACTTTGAACTTGGACATAAAGCCTCCAACTGTAAGAATAAACTCCTGTTTGTTTGACCCATCCCATTTGTGGCATATTCTTGTCAGATCGGCACTAGGTAATCAGAACAGATAATTTCTACATTCTGCTTGGATCACCTTTCTTTGGAATTGGAACAAATACGGATCTCTTCCAGTCAGTTGGCCAGGTGGTTGTCTTCCTAATTCCTTGGCATAATCAAGTAAGTACCTCCAGAGATGCAACCATTTGTTGAAATGCCTCAATGGGTACTCCATCAAATCCTGGAGCATGATTTTTTGCCAATTCTTTCAGTGCAGCTTGAACTTCTTCTTTTAATAACATAAGTTCTTGACCATATGCTACCTGCTGAAATGGATGAACACTAACCAACTTTCTTTCATACAGTGACTCGGTATTTCTTCCATCTTCTTTTGATGCTTCTTATACTGTTCAATGGATGCTCTGATAGTGTAGTGCCTAAGGCATTTGACTATTAACCAGAAAGCTGGTGGTTCAAACCCACCACCACTCCTCAGAAGGAAGAGTGGGCAATCTACTGCCCTAGAGATACTGCCTTGGAAACCCAAGAAGAGATTGCTATGAGTTGGATCTGACTCAATGGCAGTGAGTTTGTTTTTTTTATATTGTTCAATATTTGCCCACAGAATCCTTCAAAATTGCAGCTTAAGGATTGAATATTTTCTCCAGCTCTTTCAGCTTGAGACATGCCAATCTTCCCCTTTGATTTTCTAACTTCAGGTCTTTGCATATTTCGTTATAATACTTTATCTTCTTGAGTTGCCTTTTGAAATCTTCTGTTCAGCTCTTTTATGTCATCATTTCTTCCATTCGTTTTAGCTACTCTCCATTCAAAAGCAAGTTTCTGAGTCTCTTCCAACAGCCATTTTGTCCTTTCTTCCCTTCTTGTCTTTTTAATGACCTTTTGCTCTCTTCATGAATGATGTCTTTGATGTCATCCCACAACTCCTCTGGTCTTTGGTCCCTGGTGTTCAATGAGTCAAATCTATTCTTCAACTGGTCTTTAAATTCAGGTGGCATATACTCAAGGTCGTATTTTGGCTCTCATGGACTTGTTTCTATTCTCTGCAACTTCAACGTAAACTTCTATGAGCAAGTAATGTCTGTTGCATAGTCATCCCCTGGCCTTGTTCTGACTGATGATATTGAGCTTCTCCATTGTCTCTTTCCACAGATGCAGTTGATTTGATTCCTGTGTATCCCATCTGGCAAGGTTCATGTGTATAGTCATGTTTATGTTGCTGAAAAAAGGTATTTTCAATGAATAACCTGTTGGTCTTGCAAAATTCTACCATGCAGCATCCAGTGTCATTTCTTTCACCAAGGCCATATTTTCCAACTACCGAACCTTCTTTGTTTCCAACTTCCACATTTCAATCACCAGTAATTATCGACACATCTTGACTGCATGTTTGGTCAATTTCAGAGTGCAGAAATTGGTAAAAATCTTCAATTTCTTTATCTTTGGCTTTAGTGATTGGTGCATATATAAAGACTACCCCCTTGGCTAATTCTTTTATCTATGTTTATAAATCTTACCAGCAGTATTTTCTTTTTCATATCTTCCTTAAAGTTTGCCTTTCATAATTCAAAATCATTTGCTCAAATTCTGTTTCAAACATGAACCTCACTGGATTTGACAAGGGCTCCAGGGTCCAGCTCTTGATGTCAAAGGTACCAATTAAACTTTTAGTGAACTTCACTGTTACATCCAAATTATAATTTTGTGCCTACTCTGAGATTCCCTAATATGATCATTTTTAATAGAAAAGACTAAAAATAGTGAATGTGTCTGAATGGCTGCTAACCAGGATATGCTTAAGATTAAGTAGTATCCCAAGACTACATAAAACTAAGCAAAATTTGAATTTAGATTAATCAATATTTTCAATATCTACTTGGATCTTGAAAATTTTTTCAATTTTCTTCATGTCTACAGAAATTCATAAGGAAACATATTTAAAACTTTGTAGTACAACTGTAGCTCAATTATGCATACCTGGTTTTATAGCATGCACTTCTCCATGACTCCCACTGTCTGAATCGCAAGAGTTATTCTATAGTAAATGAATAGATTAAGTTCAAATACATTTGAAACCTCAAAATTGGTACTTCTGGGAGTTACAGTAAGATGGCAGAATAGGCAGAAAGATTGCATAGACCCTCTTCAATAAAGAAAAGGGAAACCAATTAACACAGATACAGAAGATAATCTTGGACCACTGAGCCTTGAAGAGAAGATATAGAAGTGGACTAAACTCCATCTAGCAGAAGAATTTGCATGAAAATACCAAAAACGGAGACATATGGAGCTGTGGCCTGGCAGCGATCCTGACAGCACAGACAGCTTGGATATTGCCAAGTGGTGATAGGACCTAAAAAGTAACCTAAAAATCAGCCCTGCTAGCCAGGGACCGCATGGAGTACTGCTCTGGTGGCTGGGGAATAAAAGGGGAGGCAGCGAAGAGGATGGCAGGCTGAGCTGTGGACTTTTGCCTGTCTGGAGGGTGCAGCCATTTTGAATGTTTACAAACAGCTTGGCCATTTTGGATATTTAAAGTGACAGCATTCTTCCAGACTCCAGGGGCTTAAGAACATGCTCCACTCACCAGTAACCCCAAGGGCATTCTGGACCTGGATGACTGGAAAGGTGCGACACTC
>NW_006921732.1:359496-373939 GCF_000298275.1 Orycteropus afer afer
GTATTAGTCCCTTATTGTAAAAGTCAAGGAAAGGTTTATCTATGGAAGGAAATTTTCCTTGTTGGTTACCAGGGATGATAGGGGAGGGAAGAAACACCATTAGAAAGGTAGAGGTAAGTATTGATTTGGGTGAAGAGAAGGGTAATGTACCAAATGTGAGTGATCAGCATGGTGGTATTGAGGAAGAGAAAGACATAGAGAGGTATACGGGAGGTACAGACAACAAAGATGAACCCTTTTGCACATACAGTACTGCATTGTCAGTGAAGGCAAACATGTGTATATGGGCAGATAGATAAGTGGACAGGCTGAAGTAGTAGGTATGTCTGTGAAGCGGAGAGTGTACCCAAGACCATGTATAGGATTGGCAGACAGTAGTCCTACAAGTTTATCTGTATGATCTGAATTCCCAAGTGTATAGTAGAGCTTACAAGGGACAAGGATGTAGTCACTTCTTGGTCACAGTCAGCTACCCAGAGGGACCGAATAGTTGAACCTGTGTGCTCGGGACCATAGTCACAGGGAACATCAAGCTCAATTGGCATAACATGCTACACAAAACATTGTTACACCTCCTACTTTGATGAGTAGCAACTGGGATCTTAAAAGCTTGCAAGAAGCCATCTAGATGCAACAATTGGTCTCTCCTCATCCAGAGCAAAGAAAAATGAAGAAAACCAAAGATTCATGGAAACAATTAGTCCTTGTTGCAACTGGTATACCATGTGGTCCTCAGCCTATATGACTGTAAGACCAGAAGAACTAGATAGTGTCCAGCTACCACTATCAACCACTTGGAGTGTGATCTATGTAGGAAATCCTGGATAGAGTGCGAGAACATTGTGAAACAAAATTTAAAGTCATTTGGAAAAAAAAGGGGGGTGGGGGATCAGCTTTGCTGGTCTGATAGAGCCTGGTGAAACCACTGAGACTATGGCCCCCAGCTGCCCTTCAGATCTGGAATTGAACCAACCCACACCTGTGGCTTCCAACCAAACAACAGACAGGCATATGAGGTGAACATTTATACTAGGTAGATACACTCCTTGGAGAGAACAATCATGGGAGAAAGAAGGGCTGTGTATGAACAGGGACATAGCTCAGGGGGCAGGAGTGCATGGAGGCATGACATGGACACAGAGAAGCGATACCTATAGGGAGGAAGTGGGAAGAGAGCTATTGCATTGTTGTAGATTGTAGTCAATGTCATGAGACAAAGTGTATGTGAACTGCTGTATGGAAAGTAAATTTGCTCTGTAAATTTTCACCCAAATCACAATTAAAAAAATTAAAAATAAAACTGAATGGAGGAAAATTTTGGAGAATTGTTACCCTGATATTTTGAATTGATGATGTAGGCAATATTATAAAGCAGAACAACTTCAAAAAAAAAAAAAAAGTGGTACATCTGAAAAGATTTCTTGACAGTGCTTTTATATTTAAATATAAGTACACATCTAAATTTTGGATGAACAATATTAGGAGTCAAAGAAAATCACTTTTAAAAAGACTTGATGAGAATATAAATGTCATTGCAAATAAAATATGAGGAATGTATCAATGACAAGAATGTTATGTTCTATTAAAACCTGAATGTTATATATAAACGATAAAAGATTGGGGAGAACATAACACTATCACTAAGCTATCACTTATTCTGTAGAACAGAATACATGTAAGAAGCAAACACTACCAAGTAAATAATGTAAAAATTACATTCTGTACTTTGAAGATATTTGTAATTTATCATAAACAACCTATGCATTTGTCATTAATGAGAGGTTTATTTGTAACAATGCCTAAAATGTCTTGGGTGACTGAAAATATTAAATGACAGAAAGATTCAGTTGTTTTGTTTCTTGGCCATATTGTACCAAAGAATAAGGAAAAGAACATCACAAATTTTAGAGTTGAAATAGACCCTGGTGATCATCCAAATAATTCATTAATCACAGATAAGTAAACTAAGGACCACGGATGTATTTATCATAACTCCCTTCTGAAAATCACTAAGGAATAAGAAGCACATATACTCAAGGGACAGAAGAAAAGGAGACTGCGGTGTAGTAAATTACCTGGTATGGCTTTTGTAGCCATGTTGTTGTTGTTGTTACATGCCATTGAGTCAGACCTGACTCATAGCGACCCCTCCTTGGGTTTCCCAGGCAGTATCACTATGGAAGTAGATTGCCCCATCTTCCTTCCAAGGAGTGGCTGGTGGGTTTGAACCGCCAGCCTTCTGGTTAGCAGTCAAGTGCCTTAACCACTATGCTACCAGAGCTCCCTAAGTCTTTGTAAACTTCATGGTGGAATTTGACCTGAGCAACTGAGTAGCTCCTGATCATTAAAGTTATCCATCTGGGGTATTTCTGTTGAGAGTGGCTCAAAGCAATGTTCTGGGAAGTTCGCTCTCTCTTAGGTGTTTAGAATTCTGATGTTATGATTGGTTAGTTTGGCCACTCTGCCAGGCTCAAAAGGAGCCCTCCTAGAGGCAGAAGGTGTCTCTCTCTGACTGCTGGCTGTGAAAGACGTGCTGCTGAGAGAAACACACTCCTGAAAGACATACACCACTCTGAGAGACATGCATTGCTGAGAGACACCAAGAGACATGCACTGCTGGGAGAGAGACTGAGAGAGACTGTTGGCTGAGAGACAGCAGGCTGAGAGAGATTGAGCATTGTTCCTGAACTTGAATTGTAGCCTGGTGCTTCCCTAATAAACCCTACATCTGTGAGTTCTGTGTGGCCACTGCAGTGAATGATCAAATACAGCAGAGAGACGGTAGGGGCTGTGGGAGGAACGGTTGGTGTCAGGGTTGGTCAAAGGGCTGGAGGGAGGCAGCATGTCTGGCCTCGCACAGATAAGCCTTGGGCTACTGATGGTGATTCTGTCTTCTTCTTGTGGGGTTAGAGGAGGTCAGAAGATGAGGCCTCCCTGCCCCTTTAGCAGAGATGATAGTAACAAAATTTTGGAAGCTAGAAAGCTAATAAACAAATAGTAACTAACTGAGCAGAACTGACAAAGCTTACACCTGTGGCGGCCATAGGGCAAAGCCCAAAAGGAAGCTGATTCTCATTGGAGAACCCCAGAATTCCTCAGAAAGCAGAAGTATGGTGGAGCGAAAAATAGGAAGACTATTTGAAAGACTGCGTGAGAAACAAGTCCTCCAGATCATCTACATCACCCCACACAATCCAAAAACTGCCCTTATCTCATCTGGCAAAAAAAAAAAAAAAATTACATACTATAAATTTTAATGTATTTGCCAGGATACACTTGACAATGCCAAAACCTCACAATAGTTTACTTTTTGTTCACAGAAATACAGCTATGGGTTCCAGCAATTCTTAAGGTCAGCAATTTCACATATGCTGGCCATATCAACATGTACTTCTACAATTGCCATTGTAGGAGAGAGTATCTCTTATACCAGCAATTAAATATTTCTTCTCAGAAGTGTTAACTCCTTCCTGCTTTTCATTAGCAAAAAAAAAAATCACATTGCTACTTTTAACCTGAAGGTGGAGGAGAATCAGAAATATTTGTGAGAAGCATCAATGCTTACTTACTACATTGGACTCTGGTCTCAGAAACATCAGGCAGAGTTAAAACCTCACTGTGTGGAAGTCTATCTACTAAATCGTTAAGTTTCCCAGTTCCCTTTACTCAGAAACAAGAATTTTTACAGTCTGGCGTATCTCCCATTAGGCAGAAGACTGAAGGACTTCTCTTTGGGAAAAAATGACTAGTTAAGGAGATAAGACTAAGTGACACTGACAGCTGGGGGGGGAGGGGCGGACCCTAGTGAAATGTCCCAACCTGATTACTCTCACTTCAGTCAACATACTTTACAAATACAAAGTTTCAAGTAGGCAACTACCAACTAACAACAGCACTTCCTCCATTAAGGGTATTCCAGACACTATAACAAATCACTGATTCCTTAACAGATTAATTTTTAAACTCTTTTTTATCAAGACGTAACATATGGATAATAAAGTATGCAAATCAAAAGTATTTAGATCAGTGAATTACTACCGTGAACACACTTTTACAACAATCACTCACACAAAGAAATAGAACATTTCCTGCCCTTTTCCAATCACTATCTCCTACTTTTCCCCAAAGGTAAACCCTGCCATGACTTCTAACATCATGTTGTTGTTAGATGCCATCAAGTCAGCTTTTACTCATGGTGACCCTATGTACAACAGAATGAAATAATGCCCAGTCCTGTACCAGCCTCACAATTCTTGCTCCATACATGAGTCCATTGTTGCAACCACTGTGTCAATCAATCCATCATGGTGACTATCTTCCCCTTTTTTGCTGACCCTCCACTTTACCGCTCATCACATCCTTCTCCAGGGTATAATCCTTTCTGACAACATGACCTAAGTGGGTGAGATGAAGTCTGACCATTCTTGTTTCTAAGCAGTACTCCGGCTGCACTCCTTCCAGGACAGATTTGTTCATCTTCTGGCACTCCAATACTCTTTGCCAACACCACAATTCAAAGGTATCAATTCTTCTTCAGTCTTCCTTATTCACTGTCCAGCTTTCACATGCATATGAGGTGACTGAAAATACCATGGCTTGGATTAGGCTCACATTAGTCTTCAACGTGCCATCTTTGCTTCTTAACACTATAAAAAGGTCTTTCACAGATTTGGCCAGTGCAATACAACATCTGATTTTTTGACTGCTGCTTCCATTGGTGTGGACTGTGAATACAAGTAAAATAAAATTCTTGAGAACTTCAATCTTATCTCCATTTATCATGATGTTGCTTACTGGGCCAGTTGTGAGGACTTCTGCTTTCTTTATGTTGAAGTGTCCTCCATACTGAAGACTGAAGTCTTTAATCTTGATCAGAAGTACTTCAAGTCATCTTCACTTTCAGCAAGCAAGGTTGTGTCATCTGCATATTGCAGGATGTTAACAAGTCTTCCTCTAATCCTGATGCAGCATTCTTCCTCCTATAGTCCAGCTTCTAGGATTATGTGCTCAACATACAAATGGAATTAGTATGGTGAAAGGATACAACACTGACACACACCCTTCCTGATTTTAAACCATGCAGTATCTTCTTGTTCTAGTCAAATGACAGCCTCCTTGTCCATGTATAGATACCTCATGAGCACAGTCAAGTGTTCTGGAATTCCCATTCTTCTAAATTTTATCCGTAATGTATTATGACCCACACAGTCAAATACTTACTGTTACACACATTTGGAAAACAGCTGGGCACTTAAGATGGACATAAACATCACCTATGACCCCTCAGCCCAAATGTGAACATATATGCACCAAATGTCATGTACAAAAATGTTCATAACAATATTAATATTTATTCATGTTGTTAAGTGCCATTGAATCGGCTCTGACTTACAGCGAGTCTATGTACAGCAGGACAAAACACTGCCAGTCTTCACCATTCCCATAATCCTTGCTCTATCTGAGCCCACTGTTGCAGCCACTGTGTCAATCCATCTTGTTGAGGGCCTTTCCCCTTTTTCTCTGACCCTCCACTTTATCAAGCATGATATCCTTTCTCCAGGGAATGGTCCCTTCTGACAACACGGCCAAAGTATTATGAGACAAAGTCTGGCCATTCTCATTTCCAAGGAGCTTTCTGGCTGCACTTCACTTCGTCCAGGACAGATTTGTTAGTTCTTCTAGCAGTCCATGGTACTTTCAGTATTCTTCAACAGCACATCTCAAAAGCATGAACTCTTCTTTGGTCTTACTTATTAATTGTCCAGCTCTCACATGCATATGAGGCTACTAAAAATACCCTGGTTTGGATTATGCACACCTTAGCTTTCAAAGAGACAACTCTGCTCTTCAGCACTTATATTGTTGTTGTTAGGTGCCATCGAAGTCATCTCCGACTCACAGTGATCCTATGCACAGCACAACAAAACACTGCCCAATCCTGTGCCAGCTCCATGATCCCTGCTATACCTGAACCCATTGTTGCAGCACTTGTCAATCCACCTTGTTGAGGGCCTTCCCCTCTTTCATTGACCTTCCACTTTACCAAGCATAACACCCTTCTCCAGGGAATGGTCTCTTCTTACAACAGAACATTACTTCAGCACTTTAAAGAGGTCATTTGCAGGAATATGACATCTGATTTCTTGACCGCTGCTTCCACTGATGTCGACTGTTGATCAAATACAATGAAAACTTTGACAACTTCACACTTTTCTCCATTTATCATGATGCTGCTTATTGGTCCAGCTGTGAGGAGTTTTGTTTTCTTTATGTTGAGGGTAATCCTGACTGTAGTCGTTAATCTTTATCAGTAAATGCTTCAAGTTATCTTTCAGCAAGCATTGTGTCATCTGCATACTGCAGATTGTTAATGAGTCTTCCTCCAATTGTGATGTCACATTCTTCTTCATATAGTCCAGCTTCTCAGATTATTTGCTCAGCAGATTGAATAAATATGGTGAAAGGATACAACCCTGATGCACACCCTTCCTGATTTTAAAACACGCAGTTTTTAAACTTGTTCTGTTCAAACAACAGCCCCCTATTCTATGTACAGGTTCTTCATAAGCACAATTAAGTGGAATTCCCATCCTTCTAAATTTTACCCATAATTTGTTATGATCCACACACTTGAATGCCTTTGCATAGTCAATAAAACACAAGTAAACATCTTTCTGGTATTCTTTGCTTTCAGCCAAGATCCATCTGACATCAACAATGATACCTCTCATTTCATGTCCTCTTCTTACTTCAGCTTGCATTTCTGGAAGTTCTTTGTCAATATACTGCTGCAAGCTTTTCTGAGTTATATTCAGCAAGATTTTACTTGTGTGTGATATTAATGATATTGTTTGATAATTTCCACATTCTGTTGTATCATCCTTTTTGGAATGGGTACAAATAAAGATCTCTTCCACTCAGCTGGCCAGGTAGCTGTCTTCCAAATCCCTTGGCATAGATGAGTAAGTACCTCCAGCACAGCATCCATTTGTTGAAACATCTCAATGGGTACTCCGTCAATTCCTCGAGCCTTGTTTTTTGCCAATTCCTTCAGGGCATCTTCAACTTCTTCTTTCAGTACCACTGGTTGTTGATGATGTGCCACCTCCTGAAACAAATGAACACTGACCAGTTCTTTTTTGTACAATGACCACATGTTCCTTCCACCTTCTTTTGATGCTTTTTGCATAGTTCAATATTTTGCCCATAAAATCTTTCAATATTGCAACAAGAGGCCTGAATTTTTTCTTCAGTTCTTTCAACTTGCGAAATGCCAAGCATGTTCTTCCCTTTGGCTTTCTAACTTCAGGTCTTTGCATGTTTCATTATAATAATTGACTTTGTCTTCTTGAGCTGCTCTTTGAAATCTTCAGTTCAGCTCTCTTGTCATTTCTTCTATTTGCTTTAGCTACTTCAGATTTCAAGATCAAGTTTCCGAGTCTCTTCTGACATCCATTTTAGTCTTTTCTTCTTTCCTGTCCTTTTAACGACCTTTTGCTTTTTTTATGTATGATGTTCTTGATGTCATCCCACAATTCCTCTGGTTTTCAGTCATTGGTGTTCAATGCATCTAACCACTAAAAATTAGAATACTCCAATGCTTATCAATAGTTCAATAAACTCACTCAAACTCACTGCTATCAAGCTGCTTCCAACTCAAAGCGACCTCTATTGGGTTTCCAAGGCTGTAAATCCTTACAGAAGGAGACTATTTTATCTTTCATCCATGTAAGCAGCTGGTGGACTCAAACTACAGATCTTTTACTTAGCAGCCAAATGCATTAACCAGTTCAACAGACGGATAAATGTTTGCATATTACTATAATGGAATATAGCAATGAGAATGAACAAACGACACAACAGCATAATATTGATTGAAAGAAATGGAATCAAAACAATAATATATATTATATGATT
Source organism: Orycteropus afer afer (assembly GCF_000298275.1). Taxonomy (NCBI): domain Eukaryota; kingdom Metazoa; phylum Chordata; class Mammalia; order Tubulidentata; family Orycteropodidae; genus Orycteropus; species Orycteropus afer. The sequence goes on from NW_006921732.1 coordinate 367,414, forward strand.
TCATTAATAATCCAATATCATAGAGTTGTTGTTGTTGTTGTTGTTGTTATGTGCCGTCAAGTCAAACCCGACTCATAGCGACCCCTCCTTGGGTTTCCAAGGCAGTATCACTACAGTAGGATTGCCCAACCTTCCTTCCAGGGAGTGGCTGGTGGGTTTGAACCGCCAGCCGTCTGGTTAGCAGGCAAGTGTCTTAGCCACTATGCTACCAGAGCTCCCATATCATAGAGTAGTCTTTACCATTTCTGGATTATTAATGGAACTATATAATATGCATTATTATTTTGATTCCATTTCTTTCACTGAACATTAAGTTGTCATGTCGTTCGTTCATTCTCATTGCTATATTCCATGACAGTAATATACAGTAATTTATCCATCTATTGAATTGTTGATGGACAACTGGGTTATTCCAATTTTCAGCTATTACAAATAATATTATGAATATTTCTGTACATATAATTTGGTGCACATACATTCACATTTGTGCTATGGGTATACACCTAGTAGGGGATCGCAGGTAATGTTTATGTCCAACTTAAATAGATGCTGCCAAACTGTTTTCCAAATGTATGTAACAATTTTACTCCCACCAGCAGTGGAGGAGGTTTGGAATACTCCACTTCCTTATGTGGCAAGTCCATTTTGAAAATATTTTGCCCCAAATGTGTCATACATTTTTATTCAATACTGCATTCTCTAAAAACCAAATATTTTGCTAATCTTTTATCTCTATTGAATCCTAAGATCCCAGAAATTTCTTACTAAACTTAAGGAGTTATGTGATGTCATGGCCATACCTGTGTTCATCTACACATTCTAAATGTATTTTATACCTCCAGTTATGTTATTCCAAATTATAATCTCTCTTTTCTAATATTCCTTAGTAATAAAATGTTTGTCTGATACCTGGAGTGCCTATGTATCCCCCAAAATCTACAGAAGATTTGATGGGTTAGTCACTTATTCCTCTAGGAAACCACTTCCCTGCTGCTTAAGGAAATGATCTATGTGCAATACAATCCCTCTAGGGAGAATAACAGATCTATAAAACACAATGGCATATACTAGCATGATTGCCGACTATATTTAATATTTTGCAATGCTTTGTTTATACTCTACACTGAATCATTAGAGTAATTCTAATTTTATCCACAAATGTCAAGGAGAGGCAGAAAAACAATCTCAATCATAAGAGTTTTGAAATTATTTATTCCACTTTCTAAGAAACAAGCCTTTTAACCAAGGAGTTCTGATATGTTGTTAACACTTCTGCATTAACACTATGATAACAAGAGCTAAACTATCTAAAATAGTCTTTCTAAAGGCAAACATTTCAGCAGTTTTTAACAACTAAGTGACAAAGTTGACTTATCTTAGGGAGATGCAATTGAAGGAGTCTGTTACTATCCACAAAACCAAATAAAAGTGGAGGCTTATCTAGAAAATATGAGAAGCAATTTAAATTATAAATGTAACAACAAATAATAGTGAGCATTCACAAAATTTTGCTAATTACCTATTATGTTCAAGGCAACTATGAATCAAAAATATCTACTGAGCTCATACTTTGTTTAAACAATAAAGGTATGATGAAATTGAAGGTCATCTGATTTCTCACAATGTAACTTTTTAACTGTGTTTATATGGGCAGTAACTGCAAAATGGCTCTCAGATTCCATCTTGTTTACCCAGGTTTATAAGAACCACAAGCCATTTCCCCTCTCCCTCCCTGTCACTATTCCCCTGTTCCCCCCACACCCAGTCAGATATTAACCACCTTCACTGTAATGCATTAACTCATCTTTAAAATAGTTTTAAGCAATAAACTTGCTAACCACCAGTGTCTTATCAGAGCACACACAGGTGGTGGTCTGCGGCCCCCTTCCCATCAGGCCCTGGTACCACTGAGTCTGGAGCCAGTCACGTAGTCCTCTGTTCCAAGTCACACAGCCCCCATCCCCAATTCCTCAAACTCAGACATAACTGTTCCCGCCAAGTGGGAAGGGGTTAGCCTTCATCCTGGATCCACTCCAGCCCACAACTGCTGGGTGCTAAATTGCTAGCAATGTCTGTAAATCTGCTTTCTTTTATCTTTTTTTAAAATCTTTTCCCTCCTGATTCTCTTTGTTTCTGTTCTGAATAAATGTTCATGTCTCCACCTATGCCTCCAGGAAAGTTTTTCAGACTGTCCTTCGGTACTTAGGAAGAAGTTTTAACCTCCTGAGAAAATTACCACGACAACAACATGTTATTATAAATAATACTTATATATTGTGTTTACCATAAGCTAGGCATTGTACTAATAAATGTTTTCCAAGTATTAACTCAATTAATTCCTGAAACAGTGCTAGGTAAATAGAAAGCCAAAATTTCAATCCAAGCTTTCTAACTCCAGAGTTAATGTTCTTAACCACACAAATTATCAGAAATGCATGTTTAAATAAAACAAACAAAATTAATTAACCCCTACTCTTTTCTATAATGAATCTGAGTGATATTTAACCTTTTCATCTGCCTCAGAAGGAAGAATGGGCAATCAACTTTCATAGTGATGTTGTTTGCTGTTTTATGTGCTGTAGAGTTGGATCCGACTCCTAGAGACCCCTCCTTGGGTTTCTAAGGCAGTATTCACTATGGAAGTAGATTGCCCCATCTTCCTTCCGAGGAGTGGCTGGTGGGTTTGAACCGCCAGCCTTCTGGTTAGCAGCCAAATGCCTTAGGCACTACGCTACCAGGGCTCAGAAACCCAAGGAAGGATTGTTATGAGTCGGATCTGACTCGGCAGTGAGTTTGGATTTTTGGCTTAAAGCATTAAAACTTAAGGGAAGTCTATATGAAGACTTAAAAGGAAAGCATCTTGATAAATGAAAAAAATACTGAAGTTGTCCAAGATTTGAATTTACCTGGATCCACAGTCAATGCCCAGAAAAAAAAAGCAGTCAAGAAATCAAACAACATATTACGTTGGGCAAATCTGCTACAAAAGACTGACCACTTTAAAGTGTTTAAAAAAAAAAAAAAAAAAGTCACTTTGAGAACTAAGGTGCACCTGACACAAGCCATGGTGTTTTCAAATCGCCTCATAAGCACGCAAAAGCTGAATAATGAATAAGGAAAACTAAAGAAGAATTTGTTACAGGATGGAGACCTCACAAAACCCAAATGGGTTCTTGTCTTCTGGTGAGAAAGAATTGCCCACAGAGACAGAGGTGGTTTATAGAGAGCAAGCCTGTAATGAAACACTGCATGAGACTGTACAGTGGGACAGCAAACTAAGTGTATAGCACACTAGCTGGACTATCAACGTTTCCCAGTTGGCTTACAGCAATTATAGAAGACAGAATGAGGAAGCAACTAAACTTAGCAAGTCAGGTGGACAGGATTCCAGGCTTTTTATGTTCTGGTCCTCCAGACTGATCCAGGCATCTGCTTATCTACAGATGGAAAGGGGCTCCTTCAAGGAGTCTCCTGTGTTGACACCCTAGGACCAATAACAAATGGTGTGGTAATTACATGCTTTTCTAACTGTAATTCTTCCAGTTTTCCAGTTCCTCTTGTTGAGGTAATTTAAATAGTTTACAAAAGAATACACCCACAACTTCCATTCCTTACATCTGTCCCTACTTCACTATCAGTTAAAGAAAAAAACAAGCCACACCCACTGCTGTCCAGGCTACTGAACTCCCAGCCACCACCCCTCCTTGGGTTTCCTTTCCCGAGGCAGTATCTCTATGGAAGTAGATTGCCCAATCTTCCTTCCAAGGAGTGGCTGGTAGGTTTGAACCACCAGCCTTCTGGTTAGCAGTCAAAAGCTTCAGGCAGTACACCACCAGAGCTCCCTCACTATCAGTTGGGGTAAGGTAATTTACAAGGGGATGTGGGCTGGCAGTTTCTATTCCATACAAGTGCTCTCCTAACCTCAAACTGATGCATTTGAATTGTGGTGTTGGTGAATAATAATGGTTCAGTGCCTAAGGCATTTGACTGCTAACTAGAAGGCTGGCAGTTCATACCCACCAGCCTCTCCTTGGAAGGAAGATGAGGCAATCTACTTCTGTAGTGATGTTGTTGTTTGTTGTTGTTATGTGCCCTGGAGTCAAACCCGACTCATAGGGACCCCTCCTTGGGTTTCCAGGCAGTATCATTACGGAACTAGGATTGCCCAACCTTCCTTCCGAGGAGTGGCTGGTGGGTTTGAACCTCCAGCCGTCTGGTTAGCAGGCAAGTGTCTTAGCCACTATGCTCTCAGAAATCCAAGAAGGGGTTGCTATGAGTCCAGTCTGACTCAACAGCACATAACAACAACAACAACACACAGAAAAATAAACTTGTACTTATGCTGTTTGTCCTAAGAGAAAAACAAAACTAAGAGAACTTACCATACATGCCCAAGATCACAAGCTTAATTGAGCTACTATTCAAATCCTGAACTAAATCTAATGTAAATACCCTACAGCTGTCTCAGTCTCCAAGTAGGCTAAACAGAATAATAGACAATCATTCATCAACATAAAATAATGGATTAATTTCTCAGAAAACACCACTTAACAGATCTTTTGGGGAAGGGTAGAGAAGATTTGTGCATTTTAAATGTAAAGATGGAAAATCTTCTAGAGATCTACAGCTTGATGCCCTGTCCAGGGAGAAAAGGCTCAGGTGGGATATTACTTATGAGGGAGACTCTGGGCAGTTAGAAACAGTAGTAACAAGACAAATTTAGGAGAGGCATCTTACGTAGTTAAGTAGCTTTCAGTTTAACCTAGACAGCTCCTTGTACGTAGTTACATCTACAGCACCACAGGCTTAGTAGTTAGTACCTTTAATTCTACCACTTTGAGGAGCTCATTTCTTTTCATCACAATACACAAAATAAAAGCGTAGGAGACTTTCGGTAAAATGGTGGAATAGGCAGAAAGACTGCACAGACCTTCTTCAACAAAGAAAAGGGAAAACAATTAACACAGATACAGAAGATAATCCTGGACCCCTGAGCCTTGAAGGGAAGGATATAAAAGCGGACTAAACCCCAACTAGCAGAATAATTTGCATGAAAATACCAAAAAAGGAGACATACGGAGCTGCAGTCTGGCAGCGATCCTGATGGCATAGACAGCTAAGAGATTGTGGTAGGACCTAAGAATTAACAAAAAAATCAGCCCCACAAACCAGGGACTGCACGGAGGACTGCTCTGGGGGCTGGGGAATAAAAGGTGAAGCAGCAGCAAAGAGGAAGGCAGGCTAAGCTGTGGACTTCTGCCTGTCCGGAGGGTGCCACCATTTTGAATGTTTACTAAGGGTTTGACAATTTTGGATATTTAAAGACACAGCACTCTCTCAGACTCCAGGGGCTTAAGAACAGGTTCTGCTTGCCAGTAACCCCAAGAACACTCCGGACAAGGACTACTAAAAAGGTGTGACATTCCCCGTTACTCTTATACCCCACACCCACTTGATGAATGGAGGGGTGGCCATCCCCCACTCCCACCCACCTTCTGGATCTGCAGGAACTCCATCCCAGTCTGTGTGCTCGGACAGAGCTGGGTGCCCTGCCCTGCCCTCCCCTGATTTTTTTCTTTTCCTAATTTTTATTTTTTCTCTTTTTTCTGGTTATTAGTTTGCTTGCTTTGTCTGTTTCAAAACTACTATTATTAGTAGTACTTTTGTCCTTTTTACTATTATTTTTTATTCTTCCGCTCCCAAATCCTAGTTTTCAGCTTTTTTTCTTTTCCCTAGTCCTGGTTGCAATTTTTTTTTTTTTTTTTTCTCATGGTTAACCCCATTCCTTGTTTTTCTTTTTGATTTTTTCCCATTTTTTTCTTCATTATTCTCCTTCACTACCTTTTTTCTCTTATTCCCCTATCACAAGATATTGCAGGTTTTCTTGTTTTTCTCTTTTTCTTTTTCCCTTTTTCCTTTTTTTGGTTACTGTTCCTGTGTGGTTACATGGTGTATTTTCTGTACATGTGCTTTTAGTTTTTGATGGTTATTCAATTGTAATTTGTGTCTAACTGAGTGGGAGACAGCAACAGTCCCCATAAGACACAACTACATCCACACCTCCGGCAACTTCACTTACTGAGCGAGAGCCACTACCTCCTTCTCCATCAATGGGCCAATAATAATAAACAACCAAGAAGAGCCTGAATCACCCTTGGCTGCTCTTCACAAACAGTTAACAGAGATCTAAATACAACAACACCACAAACTCTTGGAGAAAACAGACCATCACAGTCCACACAAAGAAGCAAAATAAAGTGGTAGAAACAAGGGAGCAGGATACAGATCCAAAACACATCCCTGAGGAAGCAGCAGCATTGGAACTCTCTGATAAGGAATTCAAAAAAATTGTATTTAGGTATCTTCACAGGATCGAGAGACAGACCAAAGAAAACACAGAAAAAGCCCAAGAAGAATTTTGGAAGAAAATATAACAAAATGACAAAATAAATGAAAAATTAGAAATGATTCTAAATCTACAGATAGAAATCCAGAAGATTAATACTAAATTGTCAGAAATAGATAA
>NW_006921732.1:374899-378157 GCF_000298275.1 Orycteropus afer afer
ATATACCCTAAAGAAGTGAGAGCCATGACAAGAACAGATATATGCACACCCATGTTCATTGCAGCACTATTTACAATAGCCAAAAGATGGAAACAAGCTAGGTGTCCATCAACTGAGGAATGGATAACCAAACTATGGTACATACACACAATGGAATACTATGCAACCTAAAGAATGATGCAGAATCTGCAAAACACTGCATAACGTGGATGAACTTGGGGGACATGATGTTGAGTGAAATAAGTCAATCACAAAAGAACAAATATTGTATTAGTCCCTTATTGTAAAAGTCAAGGAAATGTTTATCTATGGAAGGAAATTTTCTTTGCTGGTTACCAGGGGTGGGAGGGGAGGGGAGGGAACACTGTTAGATAGATAGAGATAAGAATGGATTTGGGTGAAGAGCAGGGCAATGTACCAAATGTGAGTCATCAATATGGTGGCACTGAGGAAGAGAAAGACATAGAGAGGTACATGGGAGGTACAGACAACAAAGATGAATGCTTTTGTACATCCAGTACTGCACTGTCAGTGAAGGCAAATATGGGTACACAGGTGAATAGATGGGTAGACAGGCTGAACTAGTAGGTATGTCTATGAAGAGGGGAGTGTACCCAAGAACATGCATAGGGTGGCAGACAATGGTCCTATAAGTTTATGTGTATGATATGAATCCCCAGGTGTATAGTAGAGCTGACAAGGGGCAAGGTTGTAGTCACTGCTTGGTCACAGCCAGCTACCCAGAGGGACCGAGCAGTTGAACCTGTGGGCGGGACCATAGCCGCAGGGGACATCAAGCTCAATTGGCACAACATACTACACAAAACATTGTTCCACCTCCTACTTTGGCAAGTAGCAAGTAGGATCTTAAAAGCTAGCAAGCTGCCATCTAGATGCAACGATGGGTTTCTCTGCATCCAGAGGAAAGAAGAATGAAGAAAACCAAAAATTCATGGAAACAATTAGTCCTAGGATCTGGTACACCATCCGATCTGCAGTCTATACGGCTATGAGACCAGAAGAACTAGATGGTGCCCAGCTACCACTATCAACCACTATCTCCACATGTATGTAGGAGATACTGGATAGAGAGGGAGAACAATGTGGAACAAAACTCAAAATCATGTGGAGGGAAAAAAAGGGGGGGGAGGACCAGATTTGCTGCTCTGATAGAGCCTGGTGGAACCCCTGAGACTATGGCCCCTAGCTGCCCTTCAGGTCTGGGATTAAACCCACACCTGTGGCTTCCAGACAAACAAAAGCATGCATATGAGTTGAACATTTACCTGAGGTAGATACACTCCTTGGAGAGAACAATCATGGGAGAAGGAAGGGCTGCTTATGCACAGGGAGACAGCTCAGGGGGCAGGAGTGCATGGAGGGATGGGCAGAGGGAGGAGGTAACTATGGGGAGGATGTGGGAGTGGAGCTGTTGCATTATGGTAAATTGTGGTCAATGTCATGAGACAAGGTGTATGTGTACTTCTGTATGGAAAGTGAATTTGCTCTGTAAATCTTCACCCAAATCACAATTTAAAAAATAAATTAAATAAATAAAAGCATAGATGTATCAAAGGACTTTATCAAAAAAGTGAAGAAACAATTTACAAATTTGGAGAAAATATTTGGGAACTCTATCTCTGATAAAGATTTAATATCTAGAATATGTAAAGAATTCCTAAAAATCAAAAACAAAGACATACATACATACACATATATATATATTTTAATAAAATTCTGCAAAAAACAAAACACATGTGTTTATATATGTGTGTGTGTGTGTGCATGTGCATGTATATGTGTGTGTATGATAAAACAAATAAGGGTCACAGAAATTTATATTTCTTAAACATAACCAATCATCTCAAGGGATTATACACAGTTTTCTTGGTTTGAAGACTTAGGGTCATAGTCTCAAGAGTAAATTCAGTCAACTGGCATAATATAGTTCATAGAATTTATGTCCTATTTCCTAGTCTGGTGAGTAGTGTCTGGAAGCTTAAAAGCTTGCAAGTAGCCATCCAGAATACAACTACTGGTCTCTATTCATCTGGAGCAAGAGAAAGAAGGAAACCCAAGACTCAGAGATGGAACCAAAAGAACTAAGATGGTGCCGAGCCATCACTACCAAATGTTCTGATCAAGACTACAATTCATGGATCCTGACAGAAAGGGAAAAAAATGTGCAACTTCACAGGAGGCAGAAGAAAATCCCAAAACTGCTACTACCGTGAGATACTCTTTATGCCTTGAACTGAAACTAACCCCTCACGTTAACTTTTAGCTAAATAGCAAGTTAGCTTATAAAGTAATGATTATCATCCTTGAGTACTGCACTCTTTTAAAAAACCATTGATATAAGATAAAATGGTCAACAAATACTCTAAAGCATAGATAAGAAGTTTGAGGGCTGTGAGTCCAGGTCAGTGACAACAGAACAACTAGAAAGAACATGAAAATGTTGATATATTGTGAAGAATGTAAATAATATCACTGAACAACATGTGTAGAACCTATGCTGCTCTGTACACTTCCTCTGAAAAGATAATAAAATATTATTTAAAAAAAAAAAAAAAGACAAAGCACCAAAAGCAAAAAAAAAACTGGGCAAAAAGTTTGAATAGATATCTCACCAAATAGGTAACAAGTACATGGTAACATGCTCAATGGCATTAGTCATTACAAACCAGTTGCCACTGAGTTGATTCCAACTCATCATGGTAACTCCATGTGTTTCAGAGTAGAACCATAATGTATACGGTTTTCAAATATTCTGATATTCTCTCAGAAGTAGATTGCCAGGCCTTTCTTTGGAAGCGCCTCAGGCAGGGGGGATTTGAACTACCAATATTTCAGTTAGAAGCAAAGCAATTAACTGTTTATATCACTTAGGGACTCCTCATTAATCATTACAGAAATACAAGTGAAAACTACAAAGAGAAACCCCCTTCCCACAACAGAATGACTATAAACAGAAAATAAAAAGTGTTGGTAAGGATATGGAGAAATTGGAACCCTCATCCATTGCTGGTAGAAATGTAAAATGATGCAGTTTTTGTGGAGGACAATTTGGCATTTCCTAAACACGTAGAACATAGAATTACTGTATGACCGAGCAATTCCAATCTTAGGTATTGCAGTGTAGTAAATTACTTTGTGTGGCTTTTCTACCCATAAGTCTTTGTAAACTCCAAGGTGGGATTTGCTGTGAGCAACTGAGGAGCTCCTGATTGCTGAAGGTGTCCACCTGGAGTATTT
>NW_006921732.1:378512-379214 GCF_000298275.1 Orycteropus afer afer
ATTATCGAACCCAGGAGAGAGGTGGTGGGTGCTTTGGGAGGAACGGTTGGTGAAAGGGCTGGAGGGAGGCAGCATGTCTGGCCTTGCAGTAAATAAAATAGGCCTTGGGTTACTGCTGGTAATCCTGTCTTCCTCTTGTGAGATTAGAGGAGGTCAGAACATGTGGCCTCCTTGCCGTTTTTGCAGGTATGTACACAAATAATTAAAAACATGGACTCAAACAGATATTTGTGCATCATTGTTCCATACAGCATTATTCACAAAGTCAAAAGGTAGAAACAAAGTGTTCATCAACAGATGAATGGATAAAAAAATATGTGGTGGAGACATACAATAGAGTATTACTCAGCAATAAAGCAAAACGAAGTTCTCATACATGCTACAACATGGATGAAACTTGAGAATATTATCCTAAGTGAAATAAACCAAACACAAAAGGACAAATATTGTATGATCCCATTTCTATGAAATACCTACAAGAGGCAAATGCATAGAGAAAAAATTGTATTACTGATTACCACAGTGGGTAGAAGAGAGAACTGGGGAGTTATTGCTTATGTGATACTGAGTTTCTGTTAAGGGTGATGGGAAAAAAATTGGAACTAGACAGTAGCAATGGTTATACGATATGGTGAATGTAAGTAATGTCACTGAATTGTACACATAAAAATGGTTAAAATGTTTTGTTATATATATATATAT
>NW_006921732.1:379364-387259 GCF_000298275.1 Orycteropus afer afer
ATAAAATTAAAGAAAGACTAGATAGATACCTTCTCACAAAATAAAAACTTGGTCAAACACACTCAAAAGTGACATTCATAAACTGCCTCTATGTAGACCATTGAAAGGAATGTAAGAAACTCTCCAGATGCTGCTTGCCTAATTAAAAAAAAAAAAAAAATCAATAGCTCTGTCTGTATCTTTGTGCTTTAAAAATAAATTTACATATAAAATCTTATTCCAATCAGCTCTAGATGCTGAAATGCTCCAGAAATTTTCAAAATGGTATTATCTCTTCACAGATACCACAGCTCTGTAGTTCCATAATAAAAACTATAGTCAATCCTTTACTTTCTTTCCTACATAAGTGTAAGAGAGCACTTGAACCAAGGCATCATTTTATTCTTTTCTGATGAATATGCCTTCAATTATATAATTTTTCATTTCTTTCTTTCCTAAAAGATTAATAGCATAAATATTTAGAGAGGTGGGGGTACAGCTAGAGATCATCTATTAAATTGTCTGCCTCCAGGCATTACTGTATTTTAACACAATTTCATAAAGTAGTCCAAACAAAAATAAACCTCTCAATTCTTCTTGTATAGTAAGTAATATGATGTAATGGCACTAAGCACTAACACAAAATTGAGTTCCAATGTAAAGATGACATTTATTTTTCATTTTTTATATTTTTTTAGCTACTGCACACAATTTTTTGTCAAGGCCTAGGCTGACAGTAGTATTAATTTTAATGGCTGACTTAAAATCATCTATGATCTGCCACTTATTAACTATGTAACCTTGGCTAGGCTATTTAACTACATAACTCTCACATTCTTCAGTGTAAAAATGATGATAATAATACCTTTCACACACATAGTTTTTTAAGGCTTAAGTAAATTTCCAAATTCTGTACCATATAGAAGTAGCTCTGGTGGCATAGTGCCTAAGGCATTAGACTGCTAACCAGAAGGCTGGCAGTTCAAACCCACCAGCCACTCCTTGGAAGGAAGGTTAGTCAAGCTACTTCCATAGTGATACCGCCTCAGAAACCCAAGGAGGGGTCGCTATGAGTCAGATCTGACTCGATGACAGTGTGTCTGGTTTGGTTTGGTAGCATATAGAACATGTTTAGCACAAAGACTTTTGTTCTGAAGTGAACTATGTATATGAAACTGCTGTGTATGTTCTAAAGTGTTAGATGAAAATAGTACTATTATCATCATTAACAGGATCTCTTGGTGGTGTAGTGCCTAAGGCATGTGACTGTTCTCCAGAAGTCTGGCGGTTCAAACCCACCAGCCACTCCTCGGAAGGAAGGTTAGGCAATCTACTTCCAAAGAGATACTGCCTGGGAAACCCAAGGAGGGTTCCCTATGAGTCGGATCTGACTCAAGGGCAGTGAGTTTGTTTTTGTTTTTATCATCATTAACATATCAAAGGTCAGAAAGTTCTTAACTATTGAAAGAAAAATTCAAACCTAATAGGGTTGTTTGAGCACTAAGTGGAAAACGTTTGGCACAAAGCAGGCTCTCAATGTTTGTTTAAAAATCCACAAATGAAATACATAATGAAACCAGGGAGATTTAGTACATTATCTAGTCCTGACTATTATATGACTGCAATACTTAAATATAGTAACCTTTCATTTGTAAGATGGAATATTATGTTATATAGTAAAATCATCAATTATTAATGTTTTGAATCCAAGGACTCTTATGCAATGTTATTAGAGTTAATATAATGTGAATTTCCTTTGAAGGACATTAGTTTCGGTATATATTAAAAAATACATACAAATATATAAATATGTATAATTATGTGCATATATTATTGTTTCTACTAATTCTATACAAATAGTATTTCAGATGTCAACAGATATAACACCATATCAATTCTGAAAATGAATTTATCTATGTAATATCCAGATTTTCCCCAAAATTTTACATGTTCCAATTTTTCAAAAGCTTTAAATATGATTCCTTTTTATATCCAATTTACTATTTGTATATTTACAATTTACTATTTACTATACACACACACACACACACACATATATATATACACATACACACACACAAACATACACATGGAGTCTTCTAGGCACAACAGTTAAATGCTCGGCTGCTAACTGAAAGGTTGGTGGTTTAAGCCCACCCCCCAGCTCTGAGACAGACAGAAGTGGCAATCTGCTTCCATAAAGATTACAACCTAGAAAACCCATTAGGCAGCTGTACTCAATCATATGGCTAATGAGTGCCATGAAGTTGGTGCCAACTTACAGTGACCCTATGTACAACAGAACAAAACCGCCCAGTCCTGTATCATCCTCACAATCTTTGCTGTTTGAGCCCATGGTTGCAGCTGCTGTCAATTCATCTCATTGAGGGTTTTCCTCTCTTTCGCTGACCCTCTACTTTACCAAACATGATGGTCTTCTCCAAGGACTGATTCCTCCTAATAACATGTCCAAAGTAAGTGAGACGAAGTGTCGCCATCCTCACTTCTAAGGAGCATTCTGGCTACTTCTCATAAGACAGATTTTTTCATTCTTCATTGGTATATTCAATATTATTGCCAACACCATAATTCAAAGGCATCAATTCTTCTTCAGTCATCCTTATTCATTGTCCACCTTTCTAATAATGCATATGAAGTAGGTGACAATACCATAGCTTGGGTCAGGTCTACCTTTGTTCCTAAAGTGACAATCCCATACTTTCATCAATTTTATCTCCTCTCCTGGCTCTCTCCCAGAGTCAAGTCTCATATTTCCAACTGCTTCCTCATCATTTCCACACAATAAAAAATCCCGTTATTACCTCAATTTCCACATTCCAAAAGTAAACCTATCTTTCACAACAAAACCATTTCCCCTTTTAATTTTCCTGTATCTGTCAATGTTCTAACTTTAAAAACTTGTTTGATCTTTTCTCTCTCTCTTCTTGAATAATGATATAGAAAGAGCAAAGGGCTTTAGAGTCAACTGGATTTGGATTAGTCTTTTTTCTACCTCTTACTGGTTGTGTGAGCTTAGGCAAGTTATTAAACTCTTCAGAACTTCAGTTTCCATATATATAGATATAGAAATTCATCTCTGCTTTCAGGATTTTGTAAAGTTTAAAGATAACATATATAAGGGGCCTAGTAAATAGTAGACATACAGAAATGTTGGTAGAGCAACTTCTCTTCTTGATTACAGCCAGTAATGAAAAACTAAATATCCTTACTTTGAAATGTTCCCATTGTCAGCAACTAGGTTGGCCCTTCTTAACTTAATCTTGGGATTCCATGGCTCATCTTTGTCTCTATCTATTTAGGTCAATGGCCACAAAACAGCAGTTTGGCTGGAGGCCCCTTTATACATAAGGTGCTCCTAATAGCACTTACACTACTTTGCACTGATACCCTATTTGGAATTCAAATCACTCCAAGCACCTTCTGTTCACCTTCCAAGTCTCCCCCTTATCCCTATGATCTTCTACAATCATTTTAGGATTTTCTGAGAGTAACTGTGGTGCAAATTCACCACCACCACCTCATCACCTACCTTTCATACACCTATCTAATCATTCTGCCACCTAGTATACCTCCCCACCACACCATCCTAGGTTCTAATACTATTGTGATCTCTATGACTGCATCTTTTATAAATTCCCTCCAATGCTCCCAAACTCTACATTGAATATGCATACTTTGGTTAACTTCATGAGGTACTATTTCCCTTGCAGTCCTCTCAAAAGGAAGCTGTTCTTTATTTCTTACCTAGGATCTCTGAGATTAGAAGAATAACAGTATTCTCAACTCCATGTTTGCTTACAGATTAGTATTCCGTCATCCTTACTTAAAAATGCTTTCTCTTTGGAAGGCCAAATCAGGAACCAAACCTTGCTTTATCACTGTCATGCAAACTGACACAGAATTCCTTGTCACTTCTTCACTGAGTGCTGGAAAATCAATGATGTATAAGGTAGATATCATGGGATGTTGAGTTGGCTACACTGAATTGAATTAATTCACCTTTTTTTATATATTTTAATGTGGCTATTAACAAATTTAAAATTACATAAATGGATCACATTTTTAGTTCACAATACATTTCTACTGGACAGTGCTGAGCTAGTGCCTTCCATTCCAAACCAGAAGATGCAGTTAACTGAATATGAGTTTGGAGTTTAAGCTCTATAGTAACTTCTCCTCCCAGTTTTAATAGTTTTTATTCTTCTACCCAGACAATATAACTATTCATCTCTTGAAAAACAGGTCTACGCAGAAACTGCCAAATATATAAATGTGAATTTGTGTCTCTTCATACCCAGAATACCCTTACTCTTCTTAGCCAAAGAAAACTCTTTCCTATGATCTTGGAAATACTTTGGGTCATAGATGCTAGTATTGTTTTAAATATTTTCTGTCCTTCCTTATGAGAGGATTATACACTCTATCCTGATACTAGAAGAGAAAAAAAAAAAAGCCTAAATCCAAACAAGGTTCTAGATGTACCCAATCATTTATAGGAAATATAGAAGACCAAAAGAGCTAGACAGTGCCCAGCTACCAATGCTAACCACTAGGAAAGGGGCCAAAATTAGAGATCCTGAAGGAAGAAGGAGTAGAAATACAGAACAAAATTCAGAAACACAAAAATGACTAGAATTACTGATCAGATACAGTGAAACCCACAAGACTATAGTCCCAAATTACCCTTCAGGCCTGGAATTGGACTCACTCCTGTGGCTTAGCTCTCAGCCACACAATAGGAGCAGAACACCCACCCCAGGGAAATGCACCCTTTAAAACAATTAACTGTGAGAGCTCAGAAGGAAAGCATTTGCATAGGGGGAAAGCTAGACAGACAGGAATGCAAAGGTAAGAAGGACATAGGGAAGGGGTAGTCATAGGAAATAGATAAGAGGAGCGCTGTTTATTGCAGGGATTCTAACTGGTGCCATTAAACAAAATGTGTATGAACAGTTGAGTGTAAAATGAATCTCCTTTGTAAGTCTGCACCCATATCACAATAAAAAATTTAAAAAACAAACTGGATTGTTAATATTGAGAAATTATTTGATATAAATCCATATATGCATACAAGCACACATAATAATATTTACAGACTAAATTACATATCTGTGATGTGCCTCAAAATAGTCCTGGGGAAAGAAGGGGCATAAGTATAAGAAAAATGGGACATAAGTCAGTTGTTAGCTATTGACATTGGGTGATGAATGCATAGGTGTTCTTATACTATCCATTCTTTTTCTATTAAAATTTTCCAAACTAGAAAATTTAGGTTTACTGTAACTATGAACCACTCACATAATCAACTATATCCAAAAATATCCCTCTAAGTAGTAGCCTCATGGAAGTTGACTCTATGAGGTTTTGAGACCAAGTAAAATCACACCATATGACAGTCTAGAAGAATGACCTCTATGGAGGTAAGATAAAGAAGAACCTAAGCTTAGCTCTCTGATGGGTTTTTCCAACTTAGCCTACCAGAATTAAATAAATATATACACAATCACAGTAATGGTCTAAAACTGGAGTTGCAAAATTTAAGAGCTATGCAGCTAATGGGAGCTCTGGTGGTGTAGGGCCTGAGGCATTTGACTGCTAACCAGAAGGCTGGCGGTTCAAACCCACCAGCCACTCCTCAGAAGGAAGACTGGGCAATCTACTTCTGTAGTGAAACTGCCTCAGAAACCCAAGGAGGGGCCGCTATGAGTCAGAGTCAACTCAATGGCAGTGAGTTTGGTTTGGTTTGGTTATGCAGGTAACACCCGGTGAGTGAAGCTGAGAATAAGGGATTATAAACGCTCTTTGGAAGCAAGAATAGCCAAACTTCGTCTCACCTACTTTGGTCATGTTTTAAGAAGGGACCATTCCCTGGAAAAGGATATCATGCTTGGGAAAGTGGAGGGACAACAAAAAAGGGGAAGACCCTCAACAAGATGGATTGACACAACATTGGCTACAACAATAGATTCAGGTATAGCAAGGATCATGGGACTGGCACAGGACTGGGCAGTGTTTTGTTCTGCTGTACATGAAGTCTCTATGAGTCAGGGACTACTCGATGGCACCTAAATAACGACACCAGGGAATAGTGGGAACTGTATCATACCAGAAAGCCCTTCTAAACCAAAAAAAAAAAAAATTCACTCCCATTGGGAGTTGGATCTGACTCACAGCAACCTCTCCTTGGGTTTCTGAGGCAGTATTACCATGGAAGTAGTTTGCCCAACCTTCCTTCTGAGGAGTGGCTGGTGGGTTTGAACCACCAGCCTTCTGGTTAGCAGTCAAATGTTTAGGCACTACACTACCAGAGCTCCTAGAAAGCCCTTACTCCCTCTAAAGGTGAACCAGCTACTCCACTCCAGGCAGTAGTGAACATGCAGCAGTACAGGCCCAGTGTTGCCAAATATTCAGGATTTTTAATAGAAGCCAGAAATTCACAAGTTTATGTGAAATATCTCTACTTTTAAATAAATGACAACCAACCAAAGCCAACCAATTACTTGTTTATTTGCTTCATGAACCCAACAAAATATATCTGATAGCTAGATTCATTCCATGTGCTGCCAGTTTGCAATCACTATTCTAAGGAAAAGGGGCTCTGGTAGCATAGTACCTAAGGCATGACTGCTAACCAGATGGCTGGTGATTCAAACCCACCAGCCACTCCTCAGAAGGAAGGTTGGGCAATCTACTTCCATAGTGATACTGCCTCGGAAACCCAAGGAGGGGTCGCTATGAGTTGGGTCTGACTCGACAGCACATAACAACAACAACAACATTGCCTCGCAAACTCAAGGAGGGGTCGCTGAGTCGGGTGTGACTCAACGGCACATAACAACAACAACAACATTTAAGGAAAACATAATAAGGCATGGTGGAAATGACAGGAGGTGTTGTATTCCAGGTATTCTCTGATAGCAAGGATTTATTTGTTAAGAGTAACTGAGATGAGAGAAGAAAGACTTCATCTAGTTCATAACACCCTCAATATCCTGCTGTGTAAATAAATTATTGAAGGTAAGTTTTCTATGGGCAGTTGTCATTTATTTCTCTTGTTCACATTAAATAAGGCTCCACTAAACAAAAACCAAAATCTAACCCCACTGCCATGAAGTAGATTCTGACTCATAGTTACCCCAATTTTGGTTTCTAAGGCAGTATCTTTATGGAAGCAGCTTGCCCCATCTTTCTTCTGCAGAGCAGCTGGTTGATTTGAACCGCCAACCTTCTAGTTAATAGTCAAATGCCTTAGGCACTGAGCCACCAGAGCTCCTTTTCCATTAAACAAGACTCTACTAAATTAATTTGTAAGTGTGGTCATAAGCTTCAGTTTGAATAGGTGAAATTAAGTGGACCAAAGATAAGTGGTTTTACCCTTCAACCCGTGGTTAACGTAGCCAGTTTGGAAAAGAAACAGTACTCCTATTCACCTCAGGAACTACACTGGTTTCATCTCCCCACATCTGAGCCAACAGCAATTGTCCACAGAGAAATTAACTGTAAAGGAATGATGTTTAAGAGACAAAAAAGACCACTAGAAGCTTTTCACCTTAACACTACCAACTTTTGATTAACAGGGTATAGATAACAGGAAGGTAAGAGTCTCAAGTGTCTTATGCTACTTCTTCTGTATAGAAGCCACATTTAAATTTAAAAAACACCTGTATCCTTGCAAAAACGGCAGGGAGGCCACATGTTCTGACCTCCTCTAACCCTACAAGGGGAAGGCAGGATTACCAGCAGTAACCCAAGCCCTATTACTGCAAGGCTAGACATGCTGCCTCCCTCCAGCCCTTTCATCAACCGTTCCTCCCAAAGCACCCACCACCTCTCTCCTGGGTTCGATAATTCACTGCAGTGGCCACACAGAACTCACAGATTATGGGGTTTATTAG